>NC_135499.1:83057635-83327635 GCF_052857255.1 Amblyomma americanum
GACGGTATTCAAACGGCTGGATGCGGCAGCGCGGCGGAACGCCAACAAACTGTACAGCCGGCAGTGGGCTTCGCTCTGTCGGAGGATGGAGGAAGACAGCAGCTCGCGGAGCCTCTTTTCCACCTTGCGGCGCTTCACACAACCGCAGGCGAACCCTCAGCCGCTAATCGCTCTCGCTATTTCGAGCGGCCTCAGCTACGAACATTTAGCTGAGCGGCCTGCTGACCAGTTCGCGTCGCAACGCCCCGAGAGCGCAGCCAGCACGGCTGATCTTTCGAGCCTCGGAAGCGATGCCACCGTCCCCCCTGCCACCTCGGAAGGTCCATGCGACGCACCCTTCATCGCAGCGGAGCTCAGCCACGCGATCAAGCGGTGCAAGCGTCGCTCTACTCCAGGACCGGGCGGGGTGACCTACCAGAAGAAGCGCAACATGGAAGCGGAGCAACGTCAGGTCCTCCTGCAGCAGCTCACCTTGGTTTGGGAACGCGGGGTCCTCCCTGAGAATTGCCGTACGGCCGTTGTTTGTCCCATTCCAAAGTAAGGCCGCTCGCCCATGGAGCTGAGCGGATACCGTCCAGGGCACTAACATCTGCCGCGGGTAAGCTCATGGAGAATTTATGGCGTTATAGAGTCTGAACGAGCGGGCCGCGGAAGCGGATTTGTTTGACGAGCGGCAAACAGGTTTTTGTGAGATGCTGTGCACGGCCGATTTCATCTCTGACGTTGTCGCCGGGCTCGAACACGCCGTCACGGCGAGGCAGGTAGTACTGCTGCTGCTGCTGGACGCGAGGGGCGCGTTTGACAGCGACGCTTGAAGCGGCCGGAGTGAGCGGGCGCCTTTTGCGCTATCTTCGGGGTTTGTTGAGCGGGGAACTATGCGCGTGCGAGTCGGAGACGTGCGAGTCGGAGAGCCCTGGTGGACCCAGGAGCACCACAGGGCTGTCTCGTCCCCTTTTCTGTTCAATATGGCCATGTCGGTGGTGCTGGGCTGCCTTTCCGCGGGCGCCCGGCACCGTCTGTACATGTCCATTTACGCAGACGAAATTGCCCCGTGGTGCCTGGGGCCACCGGGCGAGGCGCTGTGCATGCGTGGGTACCTGCAGGAGACGCTGACCGGAACTGCCGCAAGTTTGCGCGGCCGCGGTCTGTCACTCTGTGCTGCGAACTCCGTAGCCTTGGCTTGCAATTTGCGCTCGCCCGCTATACCTCCACCGTTCGAACTGGGCCGGAATTTGCTCCCGTGCAAATGCTCAATGCGGTAACTGCGTGTGGACTTCGACGAGCACCTCCCCTTCCGCCCCGCGGCGACCGAAGCCTGCGCGCAGATGAAGAGGACCACCGCCGCCGTACACAAGCTCACCGCTCGAGGCCAGGGCACCTCACAACAAGCCGCGCTGCGGCTCTACAAGGCCGCAGCCCTGGAGGACACTCTCTACGCGCTCCCGCTCGTCACGGTGCGCAAACGGATCTGGAAACAGCTCGAGGTTCAACACCGCAATGTCTTACGTACTACAATTTCAGGCCACGCGACGAGCGCTGCACCACACCGACAGATTACACCATACGCCGGTCAGCGGACCGCTACTGCAGCGTTTGCGCAAGTACCCACGTTCGTGAACGAGAACGGCGCTGCTCACGTACGAGCAGCGAGCCAAAGTCACGCCCCCATGCGGCCTGTCTTCGCCCTGGCCTGCTGCTTCGGAGGTTCAGCGAGACATAGTCGGCATCGCTGGAGAGCGGAGCACCCCGTTCTTTGCAGTGCAGCAGTCGGCTGGAGCCGTCATCTACGAGGAACTTCGAGAACACCTCCTGGTGTACACCGACGGCTGAGTGGCGAGCGACAGCTCCCCCTTGCAGCAGCGGCTACCATCCCCGCCCTGCGCCTTCACAGACAGCAAGATCTCACATTTGTGGGCTCCTGCGCCGCTACCGAGCTTATGGGCATCCGTTTGGGGCTCTACCTGCTCCTCTGCTTGCTCCACCTCCGCCCAGACATGTGCTCTGCTATGAGACTCCCACGCCGCCTTTAGCCGCCTGCAAACCCGATGTCGCGGTACCCCTCTGCTGTGTGAAATCTGCGTGCGCCTAGCGCAGCAGGGCGGCGCTATTCGCGCACATTTGGTTCCCGGCCACTGCGGATATTTGGGCAATGAGCTCTTCGACGATCTCTTGACCGCCGCACACCAGCTACCTCTTGGTGACCTCCCTCTCGGAATACAACCACAGTGAAACAGAAACACACAAGACAAAGAAGCTTAACGTACGGCGTCTCTCATAGTGGCTGCAACATCCTTCAAAAATTGTTTTTGTCTCTTGCATGCAACGGCACTTGAAAACGTTAACTTAGCCCCATTTACCGCGAAGCTAGAAACATAGAAGGGCGTCATTTTATTCAACAGAACTATTTTCTCAGAGCGAAAAATCCTTTCAAATCAAACGAGATCACATACTTAGAGCCTGGTTCTGGACACACTCTCTAGAAGATGCTAATATTTATCACTAGTTAAGGCCCCTAGGTCTCAGGCGCGAGCAATGAGACATACCAGCTTTATTAGGGCCCAAAAATGATAGCAGCGGCATTAACATTCAGGCGACGTAGTCCCTGATAGAGTTCCTGCACGTGCTCTCTATGGCGGCAGAATCGGACCAAGGTGTGCGAGCCCTACTTAGTGCGCCCTAGTTAGCATGCCTTAGTTTGGTGCAGCCACTGTAGTTAGAAAAAAAATGTCATTCGGTCTACTGCCTTTAACTGATAAAAATATTCCGAGCCTTTGTATCCTCTGGCACAGCTGGTATCACCGCTTGCCAGCAGGTTAATTGCTTGACGCTACCGAGGTGTTTTACTGGCTCTCCGACGAAAAAAAAAATTAAGTGTTTAGAATATAGGTACCACTTCGAAAATTTCACCTCTTTGAATTCTATTCATTTCATAGTCACAAAACTTGGTTCAAACTGAAGAAGCCGGCACACCGCGAACGAAAACTCGCAGTAGCGCTCCTTCGCCATTACTTGTATTAAGAGGGAAATCCAGAGTACTGTGCAGCCACTGACTTGAGCAAACGTGCTCGGATGGGCTCCCGCTCGGCACCGAAATTTTCTAATCACTCACCCCACTGTCTGCTGCTACTGAGCCGGCCCTGGCCGCTTGACTACCGACCTGAGCGGTTCGGCGTTGAACTTGTTTGCCGGCTCGACAACGCCGTGCGCGCCACAGGTTGATTTCTACATCAGCCCGGACGCATCGCAGCTCCGGGATAGGGCCTCACATGCTCTGTCGGACCTCTGCCATGGAGTCACCCAAGGAACCAGGGCCAGCAGGTCACAACGCCCTCCACGCCCGCAAGGACCCGCGCCTTAAGCACGGATCCTTCTCTTCCCTGGGACTTGTACCTGAAGAAGTCCTCCGGATCGACTACGCTTCTGGTGGCAGCGCGATGCCGCTAACGAGCAATGCCCATCAATGGCCGCCTCAATGGCGCAGAGTGGACGCGGCCGGCCTACCACTTACAGGAAGCAGCCGCCAGCAACCACGTGGACCATTTCCCCCCTTCAGATGCAAGCGACCCGGAAACCATGGCGTAAACAGAAGAAGCCATGGACACTGCGAAACTCCGGAAATGCGGCGCTCCGAGAGGGGAGACGACTGCAGCAGCGAGGAGGAGGAGACAACGAAGCGCGAAGCATTGTGCTCTTTCCCAATCGACCATTCCGTTCCTCCTCCTCTTCTTTCCGGGAGGAAGAGTGGTGGGGAGACTACAATGGAGTCTGCTTCCAAGGAAACCCAGACTTCGGCATTCGACTGAATGGGCAAATCCGCCGCCCCCTCCCCTCGATGGGGAGGCCTCCAGAAGGAGCAGACGACTGTCGAGCTGCCGGTCAACAGCGCGCCGGTGACGACTGCGTTCTACTCCCGTGTTTTCTAGCAGGTTCTCGGCGTGCCCCCTACAGCTGCGGCGCCATCAGTGCGAGGCGTGGACAAATCCGCGATCCCAATTGCCCTTACTGGTTATTTATTTAATTTCGCATAAGTACGCTAGCAAAAAACCCTTCTAGAGACTAGGCAGAAAAAATGCTGTTTTACACCACCTTTTGCAAAAATCACACTTGTCAAGAACAAACACTGCGCACGATGAGTGCCGTTTTTAACAAAAATAATCAGGCAAGCAGGTTTTCTTCTCGGCAGTCTAGTGGAGCCCATGCGGCGCACCTAACGACGAAAAGGTCTCGAAAGGTGAGGTCTGTAGCTCTCTTTGCCATACAGAGATTTTGAGCTTGAAAGAATCCGTAAGTTCGTCGCTACGCTGCAAAGAAACAAAACCGTGATGCTTCGTTACTTTTGGGAAAAACGCTAAACAGTTTTTCTCTTAGAGAATTTAACAATGCAGTATGAAAACGATAGTCTTCCTAAATAAGCAGCATAGCCTCGAAAATTACGAACACCGTAATTCTAGTTCAAAGATGTACACACTTTGTCTATATTTCACGGTCTTTTGTTAATTACCAATGCTGGTTGAATGTACGAAGTTATTTAATGCCGAGCGGCTCATGTGAGGTGCTTGCACTTTGATTCTTTGATTTTTCTGCTTTACTAATGTCTAAAATAAGGTGAAATCTAAAATTGACTGCATAGACAGCATTGAAGGTGATAATTTATAATGAATGAATTCTAGAACATAGTCTTGAAATGACACGTCATGCGTTTTCACTATCACAGTTTTCCTTTTGTTTTGCCTGTCAGGCACGGCTGAGAAGGTAGGCATTATGTAGTTCTTGCTTGCGCTTTTATTGCTTTCCGCGGCACTCCAGGCGGACAGCTTGAAGACGCCGAGAAGAGCAGAAACAAAGTGTGATATATTAATAGCTCACACAGCTGCGCAGTAGAAATGACGTTGCCGGCTATGTACGGATACTTGGGCAAGTGGGTGGTCCATGACATAACCATGCATTGCAGATCACACGAAGGACGAAGAACCGAGACACACACAATAGGTGCGAACTTTCGACTAACCTATTTCCAGGACAGGCATATGCAGGGCTCCCTATGCTTGTCTGCGGAATAGACCAAACGGAAGTTAGTGCTTGTGGCGCGTGTTTTCTCGGTTAATCGTCCTTCGTATTTTTGGCGCAAAGCTCTGAAAATTTTAGGCATTGCTTGTGACACATAGCGGGAAAAGGCGAGATTTTTTACACTGCTACCTCGAAGATCAATATTAAAAATGAAAGATAAGTTTTCTATCAGTTTCTGAACCTTGTATAATCAAAATTCGGAAGGTGTGTTTAATCAAAGTCACATTTGTCACTCCCAATTCACACTTCGGAGCTCCAGACTGGGTCTTGTAGCACACAACAATAGGTAAATGAGGGGCTTGTAACAACTTACGTAAGACGGGAGCCAACAGTTATTGAAGCCCAAGAAATCGTAGGGTAATTTTATTTACTGCGGGCCTAGTCGATAGGAAATTATTAATGTAACCAGACTGCACGCAGCCGCTGCTCGATGGCCCGCCAGATCTCGAGAGTTCTGCGCTGCTCCATTGACCCGATGTCCTCCGTAGGCTCCTTTGAAACAGCGCTCAAGTGGGCTCTGAGTCGATAGACTATCGGTTCGAGGGCCTTCAAAGCGACACTGTGACAGGTGTATGCGGCATCTTTGTCGTTCAGAAGAGTGGCGGATCGGGCTGGTTGGCGTTTGTCATTTTTCGCAAGCGCTAAAAGAACACGAACACGAAACAAAGAAGAAACAGACAGGACGAACGCTTTTCAATTACCTGAGCGGCTCTCCAGCTTTCTACTTTGCAGTGTATTTAGGCGACGTGCAGTCTAACATTAAGAGTGCTCACCCGAGTCAGTCCCGTTCATCGCAGCTAACGTAGAATGTCCTCTAATATCGCAAGTGCCAAGTCGAACGTGATTGCGCGGCGAGGGAGGCAGTTGTGCAGGGACCCTCTTTTGTCGTTAAGTCGTTAAGCTATCAGAGCCTCGTGGAACACAATAGATTCGTGTTCTGTATACTAAAAAGACATTTCTAATTTTTACTGCCCTAACTAATTCAAACTAAACATTTTTTCGTCTTCTCCTTATCCTAACGTTCTTATTCGTTCCCAGATCCACCAATATGCTTTTACGAAGCGAAATTAGGTGGCAAAGCTTTTAAAAGATGCTCTCAACCGTTAAATTAATACACCTGTAAAAGGGGCACTTTGAAACGCTATTGAGTTGAGAGCCCTCGAAAATCTGAACCGCTCTCAAACTGATAGGCTTTGTGCGATTGCTATGTCGCAAACACAATTACCCTCGAGATTTTCATGGCCGCCGGGTGGCTGAGTGGTTATCGTGTTCGGCTGCTGGCCGCCCGAAAGATGCGGGTTCGATCCCGGACGTGGCGGTCGAATTTCGATGGAGGCGAAATCCTAGAGCCCCGTGAGCTGTGCAATGTCTGTGCACGTTAAAGAACCGCAGGTGGTCGAAATTTCCGGAGCCCTTCACTAGGGCGTCCCTCCAAAACCTGACTCGCTTTGGGATGTTAAGCACCCTAAAACTAAACCTCAAGAGATTCCCTAAACTCACACCAAGGCTCTGTGGCGCAACCATACCCGGAAACAAATTTGATGCATGCGGGTATTAAGAATACAAGTTTTTTATCATGAAAAGGTTGGAAACAAAACGTTTAACCGCGACGGAAATATTCTCAACTCCTGAAACTTCTTGTTCTTGACAAACTGTTTAGCATTCATAGCGTTTTGAGAAAACCCGTTGTTTTTTTATCGCTGCTAACAATGACATTATACATGCAGCAGCGCTCTGCTAGAAAGTGGCTGCATACTGCTTTGTGCATATTTTGCAGCAATGCTAGCCAAGAAAGAAAGGGGCGACAAAAACGAAGGAGACGAGACCTAGTGAGCTTAAAACAAGCGCAGCAGCGTTCTGTATACCTACCTGTATTTTACTGGAAAAAATGTTGTACACACGAAACTTTAATATATTTCGAATATTAGCTCTTATTTCATTCCTCTGCGCGTTGCTGCTAGCGCTCCGCGTCGTAGAGCGCACACAGCCGCCGCTCGATGGGCCTTGATATATCGCTACAGTCTGCGCTGCTCCGTTGACTCGATGGCCACCGCAGGCGCCCGTGTAGCAACACTGAGTCGATAGACTATCGTTTCGAGGTCCTTCAAAACGAAAGTGCTACGGAGTATGAGAAATCATCTGCGTTGAATTGCCAAAGCCATTTATTTGCGCAGGTTAAATTACGCAGATCAGTCGCGGGGCACAAGCTGCTGTAAACCGAAGCAAAAGGTACACCGAATCTACGCCGATCCCGTCGGTCCACTAGCACACAGAGTATCGTTGTATGTGCTGTAGACGGGTTCACCGCAGGCCTGGACGTGGCCTTCCTTGCAGGCTTCAACAATTTCCGGCGCTGTGCCTTCGTACACCCAGAGACGGCAGCCTGCGAGCAAAGAGCCATTGCACGTATCCTCGGCGAATTTCTCAGGCTACTCGGCCTTACACCACCATATACAAATATGAGAACATTTTTTTTAATTTCTACACCAGAAGTATGCCTCGTGAAGAGGCAATCGTTCAAATTCAGCAGTATACAGAAGAATGAAGATTCAACTTCTCGCCATGTCATCCTGGCCACACGCCACACACAAACCTCCAGGTCCTAGCGACATATGAAGTTAAGTAAGCCCACGACCGGCAACAGAAGAAGAGGTAAGAGGAAACGGTTTGACGGGCGAGCAAAATTGGGGCTCCAAGGCTTGTAACTAGGCTCAAATATTGAGAGAACAAAACTTGTCATAACGGAGAAGGGCGCCTTTCTTTCTCTTTAGAGTCATGAATGATTACTTTCTGTTTACGAAGATAAAGAACGTTGATGCGCTCTCAACAGGACCTGCCTCCTCGGGATTTAAGTTGGAAGCTCATAATACGGGTTACAAGCATAAAATTCCATGTATCTATCAAGCATCATGATATTTGACAATGCACCGACCGTCTCTCAATCAAAGGTACTCGTTAGCCGACCCAGAATGAAATCCCTTATTGTTGTGGTTCATTTACACTTAGTCGCGAAGCGCATTTAACTTCTTTTTACTCTTTACAATTTCAAATTTCAGAAGCCCTTTTCACCTAGAGGTAAGCAAAACCGCGTCAGGGGTTTTTGACATAGGTGGTTAAAAAAACTCTATGCCGCAATTCGGCTAAGAATTTTCAGTAGACACAAGCAAGACGAATTTGGCTTTCAAAAAAAGTCGTATGAAGCAATAACCTTCTTCGTGCTTTCACACCTATGAAATTTGCATGAAAAAGGAATAACTTCGTGAGAAAAGACGAATGACATTTGTACGACATGTGTTGGATAATTCTAAGATATTCGTATGACACAGCTGTATGGGGTTATTGCATGATAGTTTTTTTTACTAGGGTAGCAGCACTTGTCACAACAAATGGGGCGCCAACTATAAAGTACTGAAAAATGGTGTGCTCTGTAGAGCAGCAATATGAAGCGCGGCTCTTACCTATGGCTGCACTGAAGCGAGTTACGAAGCATGCTGAGTAGTTGGCGAAGGGCAGATCCACTTCGTAAGTGGTGTCAGGATCTTTTGAAAGAAAAGGAAACCGCATGCTGATATCAGTCTCACCGTTACTAGTGCTGTAAAATGTCCTTCGAAACATTTCTTTTCCAACTAGATGTTGCTTTTTCCGGGAGCCTTAAAGATATAGTGCTGAACTTACCACTAGCGAAGACGACGCTGATGACATCTGGGCTCTCAGTTAAAGTGGCAGTCTCGATGTCTGAAGTCCTGCAATGAGTTTATATTATAGCAATCGGTAGAAATTTACGCTTTCTTTGGGAGGCCATCCGAAACACTAAATGCATTTTCGGCATATGTGGAGTCTCCTCGGCATAAAGCGGAAATTTGCTACTGACACAATTTTCAATTTCAGGCACCTGAACTCATCGAATAAAAAGTTATGTCTGACACTGACGCCACAGTTATCTGCCGAGTTTGGGTCCGCCTGGCAGCAATACTATATTTGCAACATCAGCGTTTGGAGTTATGTTGACCACCATTCCTAAAGTTATTAAAATGTAATCTTGAACCCAGTGTACAAAGTCGGTGGCAAATTCCAGGGTTAAATGCGTATTTTAGTGCGATAGCACTTATAGTCGGCATTCCGTGCATCCCCCGAAACCAAAGTGAAAACCGACACGCTAGCCCACGCAATTATCATCTGGCCTAACTATGCAAATCGACCGTAAAATTTTTATTATACTTTCTTACTCAACAGGCGAGGCGATGCGTTGTCAAAAAAACCCGATGGCTTCGGGTTTGCCGATTTGCCTTCAGAACTAAGCTCTCCATTTTTGCGCTTCATTGCGTTATTAAATTTTCGCGTCACTTAGAAAATTTCGATGGCAAGTTGGAGTGGCTCGCTGCTTACACTTGTGTTCCATCTTCGGGCCGTGTGAGAAGAAAGAAATTCGCCTGGCCGTTGTCAATTTGATGACTCTGTAGGACCAGGTAGGTGCAGTTACCCTGGCTCGTATC
The DNA here is from genome assembly GCF_052857255.1 of Amblyomma americanum. Lineage (NCBI taxonomy): Eukaryota > Metazoa > Arthropoda > Arachnida > Ixodida > Ixodidae > Amblyomma > Amblyomma americanum. Next base: position 83,067,196 of record NC_135499.1, read on the forward strand.
GGAGGTAGATTCCGCCAGATAGCTCATATTGAAGCTAGAGAAAATCTGTGGACGCGCCGCGTAAAGTGCGCATTTTTTCACTGGCTTCAAACGTGCCGCTTATAAAATGCTCACGGCAGGAGGTGCCGAGTTGTACCCACTCGCACTTCTCCGTTAACAGAGAATTAACAGAAATGTATCGCCCAGGAACAACGATGCAACGCGATTCGCAGTGAGCAAAATAGCGTTTCAAAAGAAGTCTTTTCTAAAGTTTCACGGCATAGTCACAAAACTGGATGCTGCATAATTAGAAGCATAGTGGAAGCCAGCCAAGTAATGGAACAACTGAGAAAGTAGGCAAATCAAGGTGGCCCAGTACTCGGCATCATAGCATTAAGATTACGAGGGCCACGTGTGGATTTAGGTAAACACAGCATTGTGCCTCGTGTCGACCAGATAACTTCAGGCGAGTTTCCTTCAGCCGAAACCGTTACGGCACTCGAATAACAGGGAGTTTTTTTACAGACAGAGCAATTATTATTGACCTCCTCCTAATTACAAAAGAAGCAGGTATATGTGCAAAGACCCATTTATTTGCTGCCCCCAGAAATGTGCTCAGTTTTCTCGGCAGCAGCCTGACACGCTTGTACGTGTAACCGGTTGCACAGGAAAGTAAACAAAACAAAGTGACCAGTTACTCTTGCACGCGAACCTGTGCGGTGCAACAAATCTATGCTGCCTTGAAGTAAACGTCGCTTCATATACAGCGCAATTCTGTCTCTATTGTGTTCTAACAAAATTGGCGCTTGGGCAAGAACTCTTCAGGGCGATCATTAAACAAACAGCCACTTAGAGTCGTTTATGTTAGCCATAACTTGTCGTAACACATGTTATGTTAAAAGTGTTTAATATCCATAAGCTTGTTCCTGGGCTAGTGGAATATTCATGTTACAAGTTTAATATGCGTATCCAACAAGCCCAGCAACAAGAGCTACTATAGAAGAAACCATGCCGGGGGGACAAACCTCAAATTATTACACGTGCCTTATTCGGAGACTAATGGTCCCAAAATGCGCGTTCTGAATGCTTACCAAGCACTTTTTTGCTCAGTATTGCCATTTTAACTTAAATTTAAATTTAAAAGACGTTGTAGTTCAGCTTCCTCTCCTTACTGTATTGAGCTTGAGTCTGCATTTCCCGAAGCTTCTTGGCTTCGTTACGTAACCAATGTGTCCGAAGAAAAAGTAGGGTCTATAAAAACGTGTACCGGGGCTCAACTATGTAGGTCATTATGATCTGTCTTATCCCCAGGAAATGATTTTCTGCGTACCTTTCATCAGCCTTTTCAAATGAACTTAAAACTCTGAGGCATGGTGTAATTCTTCTTACCTGTGTAGCGTTGCATGGCTGGTTCGCCGCCGTGCCGCATATTTGGCCTCTGACGCTGGCTACCAAGGCAAGGAAAAGCAGGTGTACGGAAATGGAATGAGCGGCCATTCTGTCAGCACGTAATTTCCACAGACAAAAGGTTTGTTGCTTACAGACATCGCTGGCGTGCTTTATAAAGCCCGTCTGACAAGTGCACCTCGTCCAATAAGAAATCTTGCTGTGTCAGCATATGTGGGCGTTGTTGCAACCCTTTAGAAACAAAAAGAAAGCACTTTGCTCTCCGTGAAACAAGTGCTTCCACGTGCCGCAAATTTTTTGTGCGCATAATCCTTGGGCGCTAGCACGTGAATTACCTTGGTGAAAGATACTCTGGGGTAAATGGGTAGAAACGCGCCTAGCTGCACTGGAAAAATGGTTCCTAGTTCTTTTTATCGCTTTCATGTATGATATAGGTTCCCCACAGTGGGAAGGGGATTTTCCGCTCTCAATGTCAAAGCTCCTCTCGATTGTACGGCATAATACAGTAGAAGTAAGACTGTTTTCGCTGCATATTCCGGAGGTCAAACACTAACATTGTGCGCAGGTCCTTTTCGGCTTGTGGGAAGGGATAGCAACAACTTCCGGAAAAGAATATGCTACCAGTTCCGCTCTGTTACTACACGGCTGAAGCTGACCTTACCGCGAATATGTGCTGCCGTGGCAAAGAAGGTCTGCACGTGGCAGGAAATTACTATGCAGAAGGGAAACCGAGCTGTGTTGCCATTTCGCGCTCGGTTACTGAACACGACGTTGGGCGCACGCTTTTACGACATCGCTACGAAAAAGTGAAAAAAAGGGTTCATACTGAGGCCAAAATAGCTGTGATATCAAAAGATTAATGCAATCCTAAAGAAAGGTAATCGATAGAGTCGACTTGAATGAATCGTGATTCGATCCCGCAAATAAGAATCAAAGCCTTGCGTTTCTTCATATTGGGTACATTTTATTGTACATATTTTCGCGTGCTTACTACTTGTACGCCGAAAGTCGTGCGGTTATATTTGATCCCACAAGGCTGAAACAGCACACCTGCAAGAGGACGAAGGAAGATGAGGCAAGATCCAGTGCTCCGTTGTTGCGCACAATGTTTTGTGTTTCACCCTATCCCTATTCAGGCTTCAGAATTCAGCAATTTTGTGACCTATCAGCTATCAATATATGATAACAATGGGCCATAAAATAGAGGACACTTTATATTTGGGAATTTTTTTTACTCGAAGTACTACAATAACACTGAAACAGAAGCCCACAAGACAAAGAAGCTTGTCGTACGGCCTCTGTCACAGTCGCTGCAACTTCCATAGAAAAATCCTCCTTCCTCCTGCATGTTATGACAATTGAAAACTTTGACTTATCTTCATTCACGAGCTAGCGAGTATGACTGATCAAAGGGCGTCATTTTATTCAACAGAGATATTTTCACAGCGCAAAAAAAGCTTGAAATGAAGGCAAACGAGATCACATACTTAGAGCCTGCTTCGAGAGACACTCGATAGGCGGTGCTAATATCTGTCACCTGTTAGGGCCCCTAGGTCTCGGAAGCACGCAGTCAGACATACTAGTTCTGTTAAGGCTCGAAAATGAAAGCGGCGGCGCTAGCATCGGGGTTTCGTAGCCTCTGCAAGAGTTCCTACACCTGCTCGCTATGGCGGCACAATTGGATCAAGGTATGCGCGCCCTCTTTAGTGTGTCCTAGTTAGCGTGCCCTGGTTAGCGCAGCCCCTGTAATTAGAAAACAAAATGTCATTCCGTGCGCTGCCGTTAAGTGCTAAAATATTCTGCGCCTGCATATCAATTTGCAGAGTGCCTATCACCGCTTGCGTGCAGCCCAAACGATTGACGCTACCGAGGAGTTTTACTGGCTCGGTCACGGAAAAAATTAGGGGTATAGAATATAGGTACCACGGAGGAAATTTCACCTTTTTGTATTCTATTCATTTCGCAGTCACAACACTTGGTGCAAATGAAGAAGCCGACAGACCGCGAACGAAAACTCGCCCAAGCAAGCCATCGCCTTTAGTTCAATTATGGGGAAAATACACTCATGACCGGTGTAGGAGCCGTAGCTCTGGGTCTGTTATCCAATGCGATTTCTCCGCGGAGCAATGAAGACCACTCTTTTCGGAAATTCTTCGACCATACCTATAGCAGCTTTCAGAGCTTCTTCCTTCAGCACCAATGATCCCTGTGTAGCCCATATGGTGAGGTCGTCCGCGCATATGGTCCAGCCGATATCTTCGCGGGTTAAGAGCCGTTTGGCTAAGTTGAGCCTTCCTATCTGCAACAACATTGGAGAGACTACAGAGCTCTGCGGCGTGCCTTTGTTGGGCATGGGTACCTTGGGTGACCGGGTCTCTCCAATTCCCATGGTGGCGTTGCGATCCGACAGGAATGCCTTCACGTACTTGAAGAATTTCTCCTCGCAGTTGATAGTGTTTAATTCTTTTAATACGGTGTTGTGGACAATATTGTCGAATGCTAATTTCAAGTCTAGTGCGAGTAGAAGGTTTTCGGCGTTTTGGGGGATGTATTTATGACTTATTCTTTAATACGGAGGAAGGCATGTTGGGTGCAGAGTCCTTTACGGAAGCCCAGCATGCATGAAGGAAATAGGCTGTCTTCGTCTATGTAATTCTCAAGCCTCAGGTGGATTACTCGTTCATAGAGTTTTTACTTATTTATTTATTCACAATACCCACAGGCTCCAAATAGAAGTATTGTGTGAGGGCGCACATACAGGATGCGAAGGACACAAAAGGACACAAAAGCAAATCATGCATCACTATACAACAAGTGACAACTAACAAAGGTGGCTAAAAGTTGATTAACAGAATACAAAACAGTGTACTACGTAACTAATAAAACCACAGCAGTTCTCGCTATTTGAAGACTGCTGGGTCATCAATGTTAGCAATGCGATCAGGAAAATCATTCCAGTAGCTCACGGCACGAGGCAGTGCTGATGAATTAAAAGCCGCGGTTCTACCCAACATGCGCCTAAAACTGAGGTCGTGATAAGGACGCCGGGATGTGCGATGTGGTCCGGCAAGAGGGGGGGGGGGGTAATAGAATGCGCTGACTAGGAATTATTTCATGAAAAAGGCAAATCACAGCGACCTTCCTACGTACCTGTAGTGTCGGGGGTGAAAGCGATAAATTCAGGTTATTAACACTACTTTGTCAGTCATATTTCCGGGTTATAAAACGTGCCGCGCGGTTCTGAATGAGTTCGAGCGACTGTATTAAAGAGGCTTCATGCGGTGGCCAGGAGAATAAGGCGAATTCAAGTTGGGGATTAACAAATGTCTCATAAGCTAGTCTTCGAACAGTTATTGGGACATCTCGAAGATTGCGTTCCAGATAGCAGAGAGTACGCGATGGTTTGCCAGCGATATTATGTATGTGGTTCTTCCAGCAAAGATTAAAAGCCAAGTGTACGCCAAGGTGCTTATATGAGGGTGCGCGCGCAACAGAGTTTAAGCTGGGTGAGTATGCGAAAGCTAAAGGCCCCTTTTTGCGAGTAAAAGTCAGAGTTTCGCTCTTAATCAGCATTCAGCATCTTTTTTTCACGACGTTCTCCAGCTGTAGTGATCTGATCTAAGTCTTTCTGCAGTTCTAGGGGTCAGAGGGTGAGCGAATTATTAGGTATATTATGCAGTGGGCTGGCACGCGCGTTGGAGAGCTCGAGCTCTCCAACGCAAGTGGCAGACAGCCGCCGAGGCCGGCCGAATCTCCGTCGTCGTCGATGGTGACGCACTCTCGTCTTCTTCATTGCAAATGGTTGAAGAAATGTTTAATGGCAGATTATTGATGTAGACTAAGAACAGTAATGGACTCAAGACGCTGCCCTGGGGAACACCGGAATATACATCAGTTCGAGGGGATGAGTATTCCTCGACGACGGTGAACTGCTTGCGCAATAATAGAGAATTACGCGCCCATGAAATAACTAAAAATTGTAAGTGTAGTGATGACAGTTTAGCTATTAGGCGGCAGTGTGAAACGCGATCAAGTGCATCAGAGTAGTCGAGGAACACGCAATCAGTCTGAAAACCTTCGTCCATATTAGAAAAGAGTTCGTCGGTGAATTCGATTAGTTGCGTATCACACGAAAATTCCTTCCTAAATTCTTGTTGGTTTGGGAAGAAGTTATTGTGTTTCAGGTAGCGCCCGATGCAAGGCGCGATGACTTGTTCCAGAAGTTTTCACGCGATGCTTATTAGAGATATGGGGTGGTAGTTACTGACATTATTTCAATCACCAGATTTAAAAATTGGAACTTTTAGCAATTTTCCAATCATCCGGTAATTCCGCAGTATACAATGATTGCTCGAATATGTGAGCAAGGAGAACACTAGAATTATTGGCGGTATTATTCAGAGTTTTAGTAATGATGCCATCGAGTGTATTATATGCTTGATTATTATATGCTTGATTTTGATGCAGGCTCCCGATTCCAGCATTGCAGCAGTGGACTCTGTCATGTTCCAGAAGAGGACCGGATGTAGTGTGACAAACTTGACCTTCGACACTCTGCAAAACTTCTTGAGAAGCCTCTCTCGGCTTGCCAAGTGACTCAACAAGCTTTGGCTGAAGGCACTATTTTTTCGTAATATCTCGTGCGTCTCTGTACAAGCAAGCGCTTTTATGTTGTACAAAGAAGTGGCCATCATGAGTAGTTCAACAATCTGCAGTAGCACAGTCTTCTATGATGTCGCCAGTGTATTCAGTTGCCCAATATTCGACTCAAAGGCAAAACATGAATATGCCCAGGGTGGCCCCTGTGCCACCACACTGTTGGGCAAATGAATAAGCGGGTGGTCATTGAATGTCGTCGTTTTTTCTCCTTAAAGACATTGTGTCTCCACAACAAGTTTACTAAACATTGCGTGCTGTAGGTAACATTATCATCTCTGACCATTTCCTGGAATGGAAGCGAAACTCCCCTTACCAGTAGGTCAAAATGCCTAAGAAATTTTGACCTCAAATCCACCTAAAAATGGAAGGGAAAAGCAGCAGCCACTGCTTGCATTCCATCCCATTCCAGTACTTACGTAATAATGTGAGTGAACGCTGTAGTCTGTGAAAAACACTGGGGAAGTTTCAAACTGCGATGCACTTTTTCCAGAACTTCAGTAAGTGCAATATCACCAATGTAACATTCTTCTCCTGGATTTGACAACCAAAGCTCTGTGAACTGTCATGCCACGCCTAACAGAACACAGTGCATGTAATCTGGAGTAAACCCCCAGATTACATCAAAGCGCGGCAAGTTCAGCAAAGCTGTTAGTCCCTTTGCACCTTTCGTCATCATATATTTTGCTGCTGCCTCCTTCATTTGCGCAATGGTCTCATCTGCGGTCTTATCAGACACTGGAACACCAACAGTATACGTGAAGGTCCCTGTTTCCAAAAGCAAGGACAGAATAACAGGTACAATGAGAAAGTGGAAAAGAGCTCGGTCAATATTTATGCCTCAAGGTCTGTTCAAAAGTTGAAACAACATGCTCGGTAAAACCAGTTGTGACAGCACAAAAAAATCTCAAAAATAGATTTGAACAAAATGGATTGGTGTTCAACAAACCCAGGCCTGTGGGCAAAATATTTTCATGCAGATGCTTTGATGCGCTGGCTTTTCAATGCCCTCGTCTGGAAAGGTATAAAAACCTTAGAGCTTTGCAGAATGATAAGCATGATACTGCGAATTGAAATTATATTCACTATTACCATTAATGAGCTGACTGCAGCAGTATCAAATAAAACCTAGGGGTCATGGGGACCACTTGGTAAATGGGGTCTTACCTTGCACCTCTGCAATGAGTCAAACTGTTGCGGAGGACTCTGGAATAATTTAGACACCTAGACATTTTTTTAGATGTCTAGCATTGCAAAGCAAACAAATGTTTTTGCATTCACTCCCAAGGAACTAGTCACCAGAGTCGAGAGCAAATCAGCAACACTGAGATCGGTGTCGGGTTGCCTAATGAGACAAAATAGCGCACAAGAATGTGAAAATGCAATAAAACGGCCACGACTACTAAAGCAAAATGCAGTTATCATGTCAGCTTTTGGTATTTTTAAATCATAATAATAAACCCATCGCAATAGCCGCAATATTGCTATGGTAAATACCTCTTAGTGCCACCTGTTCCCTAAAAACACGCTTTCTGTAAACAACCTATAATCTGAAGAATGTAATGTGGACATATCAGTGCACAGCCAAATGCATCTGGTGTCCACGTATTTGCAAATATTCAAAATATGCGCTGACAACAACAAATCGGAATATTTTCCGCCAGCAGGTTCAGAGTTGTGCAAGTTTCTCCACATTTCGTCTAAGCTCGTGGCATGATTTCAGAAAGTTAAGGCACCTCCCAATCTTCGCACTCCTTTTTCCACTCCTATACAGAAATATCACTGTGCCCAGTGGTTTTTAGCATTGATTGTGCATATTTTTTAAATGCTCATTTTATCAGGACAGATGTACCCACTGAGCAGTTTTTATCATTTCTGGATGTCAAGTGGTTGTAAGGCTGCTCACCGCCAATAACGGTGCCTGAGTGTAGGCACCATCCACAGTTGAAATGCCCATTGAATCGGAGCATGTTTTGCTTGATCGCCATTGCTGGTGAGTCAGCACAGGAGCTGAAGCAATGAATATTCAGGATAACAAAATCACAAATACAGTAAATGATGTTCCGAAACCATTCCCATAAATTTTTTTTAATTGGTTTTTGGGGAAAGGAAATGGCGCAGTATCTGTCTCTTATATCTTTGGACACCTGAACCGCGCCGTAAGGGAAGGGATAAGGGAGGAAGTGAAAGAAAAAAGGAAGAAATAGGTGCCGTAGGGGAGGGCTCCGGAATAATTTCGACCACATCGGGATCTTTAACGTGCACTGACATCGCACAGCACACGGGCGCCTTAACGTTCTTCCTCCATAAAAACGCAGCCGCCGCGGTCGGGTTCGAACCCGGGAACTCCGGCTCAGTACCATAAATTAACCCCTCCAAAGGTGTATTTCTGCTGCAGTGAGGCAGTGCTACATTTTAATCGTATTTGCTAGAGCTCATCACCAACCATTCGCTAAAAATTATAGCTTTTACAAATAAATAGTGAAACATTTATACTTATGTTGTCCAAGCAATGTAGAAATTACCTCGTAATCATTGTTGCAGAATTAAAAAATTTCAAATTAACTCAGTTGTCGCATGTGAAACGCAATTTCATATCTTATTTTCAGCATCAGTTACGTAGTATGTTGTACAGACCAAACTCCAAACGTCTCCCCCATATCTCATTTTCACCCTGCCTATTTACGTTTGCCTCTTATACAAATGGCATACCAACTAGCCTTTCTTTTAAAGCCAAGTGCACGCCATGGCCTGTATTCAGCGTCAATAATGAATTTTGATCAATAACCACCGCCAACAGCAACATACCTTTGAAAGGATAGTCTCTGTGCCAACCTTGCAGCTCACTCCATTGCAAGGCAGCGTCTCCATTTGGCGCACAAAACCTCCCTGGAGAAACTTCATGTCAGGGTGCTATTGCCCGTACCACAGAATGGATGTCAGCACATTTCTTTGGTGGAGGAACACAAGAAGTTCATTAACCATTACTTGAACTGGCCAGATGCTGTATTTCGACGAGTTGAAGACATTACTTCCATCTGAGTTCAGCGTCAACGTTGGGTCGTGAGTCGATAGCTTCTGGCGAGTTGCCTAGTAGGCTTCGCTGTCAGTGATTTCAGACATCTCACCTGATGGCTTCTCGGGAATGTTGATTTCTTTTAGCCTCTCGTGAAGAGCTGCTGCCACCTCTCCTTCGGCAAGGAGTAACTTCATCTGATCCTCAATTGGAAGGCTGAGAAAAAATTGGCTATGAAGCAGCGTCTGTCGTCCGCGGTATTTCGTGTTGAAAGATGGGCATCTCCCGCGGACAGCATTACGTTCGGCAAGACCACCCGAAGTCTCCGCCACAAGGGTCATACATTGGTCACTTAGAAGGACTTTGGTGTAGGCCAGTTGGTATGACATCGTGAAGAGCAAAACCGCAAAACAGTAGTATTGCGTGCCGGCAAATAGTTGTTCATTTTAGTATTTGATATTAGTAAGTCGCACCGACCTTAGTATACCAAATTTAGTATTATACCCCTGCTACACGGGCGCTTCGAATGCCTTCCAACCTAATGTCATTCGACTCGACTGCCGAACTTACGCTGCTACATGAAGTTTCTCAACGGCATTCGGCTCGGATGACATTCGAGTCGACAGAGCTCGGCGGAAACAATCCAGATTTTGGAATGCCGTCCAAACGCGAACGCAGCCCGAACCGACCAATATGCGTTGCTGCCGCCATCGCTTCGCCCCGCCCACAGCCGCGCGAGTGCTTTCGGCTGTGTGGCTGCTCATTTTGATATCTGCTGTTCGCTTTTTCCTGCTCTTTGCTTAGCAAATAGCTCGTGTTCTGTCTACGTAACTGCTTGAAGATAACAGTGCACCACAGAACATTTACCGCGTGAGCATGAAATTTCTCCAGCAGTGTGCCGATGAGGACGGCTGCGCGCATATACTATTGTTTACATCGCTGCGTACGAACAGCTAGCGCTCGTTTGCATGACATAAAACACATTCTGCGCTTTAGTTCTATTAAATAATCTCATATTTTTTGTACTGGTTGTACCCGTGGCTTCTTAAGGCAGTGACAATCTTTGGGAGGAAGCGCCGATACGATCGCTCGCCTGAGAAACACTTGACAGCTGGGCTACTGACATCGTGTACGGTCGGCGCTTGTCGCTAATTGTCCCGACTTCGTCCGACGCGATCAGTAGTTTATTTTAAACTGCTTTATTCAGAAGTATGATTGGGGACCGTTCGCGGTAATTGAAAAGGCATAACTTGTTATCCACAAAATAGCAACGGCGTGCTGCTGGTCGTAAAGCAGTGCTTGGCGGTTTGGGTCACACCGGCGCTTCCCGTTCATCGTATGCGCGCCCTGCGATGTGAGCAATAGTTGATTTGAGGTCACTGTTGTCAAAACTACACTCATCGATCATTTGCGTTCGCTCAAACTTGTGAATTCGCTCTTCACAACCGCCGAATTTGAAGACGTAACCCTGCGGACTCGCTAGGCCTAGTTGTCGCGGAAGGGAAGGGAGTCGCCGTCGATTAAAATTAATTTGGCAAGCGCTTATAGCTGGTGAGGGTTCGAGTGTGCACATGTGAAATATACCCGTTCCTTTCGCTTATTAATAATAGAGATAAGGTAGAAGGGCAAATATATTAACACCGTCGCCTGATCAGCGTGCTTTCGCTCAACCGCCGGCCTGCCGAGGACATGAAGGCTGACAGTCCGCTGGTCGGATTCGTCGGTGTCGTTGGCCTCAAAAACTTGTCCCACTACAGTCATATATGCTGCTGTTGACCGTGATAGTGTCGTTGTCGCACTAGTGTGACCACCGCCGCCGTCGTCATCGTACACTGAAAACGAGCTGAGGAAATTTGAAATGCGTTTGGAAAGTGTCGTGTAGCGCCGCGGAAGTCCGTCGAGACTGAATGCCATTCCAAGTTGGGAATGTCATTCGACTCAGGTGTCATTCGAACGTTCCCGTGTAGCACAGGTATTAGCTTTTCTCGGGATTGGCAAGGACGATTTCTATTAGCGTCTGTCGTGATGACGCTCTGCCGCCTTCATATTAGCAGCAGCATTTTTTTGTTTCATAGAGATAACATGCCAATTTTCCTCTTAATAAGGTGCACGTGCGTTTGCGGATCTTATAAACCTAATAAGTACCAAAACAAATAAAATCCTGAGACTCAGTTTCAGTTTCCCTACTTTTGGTTTCACCCCCCCCCCCCTCCCGCTATCTTCAGATAAATGAAATCGTTTCCTAAAGTATTGACAAAATGTCTCCATTTGTCTTTCATTTAGCGCAATGGATACCTGATCCATTGGAAAGGGTACTCCAAATGATATTGTACCCTGGAGCCTAAGAGGAATCTCAACGAGGCCTGTCTGCGCGAGTTCACATCCCCAAGGAAACCATCGAATCGACGCCTCCAGTCTACCTCTGAAGAGATCATGTACGAAATTCAAAAAAAGCTGTCCAACTGCCGTCGATCAAGCGGTCTGGTGAAGGTGAAACTTGACCAGGACATTTATCGATGGGCTTTTCACGGGAAAGGCCAACCATTAGAAAAAAAAATGGCTACTCTGTGAGGAACAAGACTTTTCCAGGCTCCAACTTCCGTCTGCATGGTCGATACGGGAAACGAAACTTGGGAACACGGTGGCGATTGAGTTTCCAATCAGAATTAAGGGTGGGGTAACACTTCAGAAGTCCTACAAGAGGTTTCCTTGCGGATTTCCTAGTGAGACCTTGCAGGTTTTTATCGTGACAAAGATCATTGCTGCGCATCGTAATACAATGATAAGTGTTTATTCCCATGGAGTTCTACTTTTGTTCTATTTGTTTTGTTTTCGCGTTATTTTGGCTTGTTTTGTACAACGTGTCACCTGTTTAGCTCGCTGAGTGTTACTGTCTCGGTTCCACTGCTATGACTTCTTGTTCGTCAAATTTTCTAGTCTTTATTTAGTTCGTTGTTTATAGCTCCACGAAATGGTCCCGCCAGATAACCATATAATCTTGTCTGCTACCTTTGACAGTTGCAGTGTTACATTCACACTGACCAATGAGACAGCTATAAAGACAAGACACGAGAAGGACCTTCTTCGAAAGACATACTTTGAAACTGTGCAATCATTTTTGCCCCCGAATGTAAGGCTTCCCATTATGGGTAAATATTTTGAAGACCGGTTTACGTCACTGTGCAATATTGCGGATAGGCGCTACAGGAATTTGACAGGCCGTGCGAAAGCGTCCTTCTTAAAAAATAAAAGGTTCATAAAGATTCACTTCGAGTCTCAATCTGTCCCACCAGAAACGAATACCGGAGAATCCATAGAGAAGAATATAATTTCTGCTCTGAAAAAAAACTCGAAAGTGTAGGAACAGTTTCAAAAAAGGCCATAAATGAGCTCAGAGACACCGTCTCTGCCTATAAGGCTAAGCTTCTTAACCTAGAGCAGGAGAATGAAAAGCTGAAATTCGAAAAAACTACAATGCTACTGAACCAAGGAATAATGGTCGGCGAGGGGTGGAAAAAAACAAACCGAAGGAAGCTTAATGCCGCAGGAGATTCCATCGCGCAAGCTCTTGACGCTGTACTGGAGAGCTACGGCTTAGATGTATGTCAGCTTCTCGTAACTGACTTAAAAGGCCTGCTGCATAAAGTAACATTCAAGGAAAATGGAGAAATTATTTGTAATTGCGGTGTAAAAAGAGGTTTCTGCAGCATTGGTAAAGTTAACTATAATGCTCTTTCTTCTCCAAACAAACAAAGCCTGCGAGAAGTTGCAGCCCTCTTGGACGTACATTTTGTCACTAACGTTTTCTGGGAGCACCTCTCCGCGAGCGTCCCTAATCTGCCTACCATAAGGCTAATAAATTCTTACAGAGAGCACCTAGATAGCGGGATAACTGTCTTCAAGACACCAGGTACCTCACCTGGCGCTCTGGTTTCATTTGAGGAAGAGTTTGCGTTAGCTGCGCAAGAGCTAGCTAAAGATGTAGGCATAAGTGTGACAGAGATCTCCACCGAGGCACTCCTTGTAAAAATAGAGGGTTATGGCTGCGTTGTGAGTAGACGCACGACATGGACAACATTATCATTCGTCATCATTTGCAAAACGCGGCAGCTACAAAGCCATAACCTTCATCGTCTTCTCGGTGTGGCGGAGATCTCGGAGGGTTATTTTGAAATTAGAGAGGCTTTTCGTTATCTGATAAAAGAAATTAATGTTGTCGCACGAAGGGGTAGCATATCTGTAGGAACCACGATACTCCGATTCGCATCTGTCTAGGGTCAGATTTGAAATTTTTGCTTGTTGTTCAGGGTCTGCAGTCTGCTGCATCACACTATCCTTGTCCATTTTGTCGAGCAAATCTACAGACAAGGTGCTCAGTTCTGACAAGTAACAGGAGCTTTAGTGAGCCTCCTTTGATCCGCACTCTTGAGAACATGAAAGCTGATTGCTGCGCAGAGGCGAACGGGATGAAAAACGTGCCATTGTTTAACTTCGACTCTGATTTAATAATTCCTGATGTATTGCAAATGAAGTTAAGAATAGTTAACCGCCATGTAGATGGATTGCTTTCAGAAGCAGAAGACAGAGATTACCGTGAAAAAGTCCGCAACCCACGTTGTATGTCCATACACGTTCAGGACATTGTTGACGCCATAAATGACTGTGGAATTAAATTTCACGTCTGGGAAGCCAATGAAGGAAACAAGGGAAAAACATTCACGTCGGTATCGGGGGCGATTGTGAGCGCCTGCTGAAAGCTTTGCCTGAAAAACTGGCCGGCAAATTGCACCCTCAAACAGAGGAAAAAACTTTGCTCCTTTGGAAGCTTATGCGGAAAATTTTGTACCATCTGGAAAAGGATGTTGAAGGTCGCGGCATAGAAAGAGAAACCTCAGAATTCTTTCACACGTTCTTGGAATTAGGAGCTCAAGGTTGCAAAGGCTATGATGGCGATAGAGTTACTCCGTACATTCATATTCCCGCGTACCACGCTTCCGCAAAGCGCGAAAGGTTCAAGTGCCTGGGTTGGTTTTCAAGCCAAGGGTTAGAGAAAAAAAGACGTGCTAAAGCATCTACACCATGGGAAGTCTAACAAGTGGAATGCAGCCGCTGACGCTCTCAAGCTGGCGAAAAGGCTTGAAGTGTGTGAGAATATCAGACTAAGCCATGCATATAAAAATCGGGACCAAGAGTATTGGTTTGAGGGACTCATTCAAGAGACACGGGCGAAGAGGATTCGCTGTGCAGAAGAAAAAGTAAGCGAATAAACTGTCTACAAAATGTGGGCTACATGGATGCGGGAGAATTGCGCACGGAGCTTCGGGCTATGGGAATGTCGACGAAAGTCAAATCAATAGAAAAACTTCGCAACCTTGTAAGGAAAGAAAGAGAAAAGCAATGATTGTAGCCATAGGAGGAGATAACAGTTATGTGGTGGGATGTGCCTTTTAGTTTTGCGTGTTTCCTCCTATATTTATAGTGCTGTGTTGTACCTCTAGTTTAGAAAGTGCATCACTGCTTGAAGATGAAAAGTACTGTTCCTGATTCCTTATGTAAACTGCCCCTAAAGGAGTGTTCGGCGTGTACTAAAAATAGTGTATTTGTGCTATGTGACTGTTTACCTGCCATATATGCCCTGAGCAATTTTTTGGTGTAATATAAATGTCATATGTGTGTTTTGTAAGTATTGCCGTTGTCACTTTTAAAATGATCTTTTGGCTTGTCTTTTGCGTACGAAAATTCTTTTATGTAAACAAACCATGGATAACCGATTTATAACGCAATCAGTACAGCTTGAAAAATTACTTGGGGGGGGGGGGTTGCTTTGAAAATGAACATGCACATACGCCTTTAAGTTCTGCGGGGCAGCAGGAAAACATTTTGCAGTGAATTTGAGAAAACTGATTGGGCGTATCGGGCGTATATCATATGATACTGGCATCAAGTGCACCATGCGTACAAACAGGCTTGAGAAAAGTGACGACAGCAGTACTACGCACATTCAATGCCGTCATTTATGTGCATTTGTATGTCCTTCTTTGCTGACTCATTTTGTTCGGCAACCGATTAAAAGTTTGTCTTGTTCTTTATTCTTTTCGCAAAGTATTGCTTCTTTTGTATGCCATGTTGCTGTGAAGTGTATTTAGTTATATTCATATTCGTTACGTTTGGAGTGCATCGTTCTGGTTGTACATGTAACATGAACACAAGGTAATGCGCTATGTGATTCTGGCTGTACTCATTTTGTTTCCTAATGTGGTATTAAAAGTGTATAATAAAATATTTTATGTCGGCACTATAGCCCTTGTCCTTGTATTTTTGCGGGGAAGTTATAACCCCTTCCGCACCAGCTATCAGATAGTGTTACAAGTGCAAGTTTATTGACAGCGACGCCATGAAAATAGACCTATTACATTTGCTCGATTTCCTCCCCAATGGTGCAAAGGAGAAAAGAAATATGACCTCCAGTGCTTCGAATATTACTGTAAACGTAACACATCACTTCCCATGAGTGTTATCGTTACGAAGGCTTCCCCTTCATTCATGGTAATTTGCTGACATTGTGCTTTCCGCTACGTTCTATAAAGACATCCCCGCCTGCTTTAATGACATCCCCGCCTATTTGATATTCTCATTAGCTTTGTAACATATAATGCAATTCGTGACTTATTTTATTGGTATACATTCCTTTTTAGCGTCTGGTTATTTTTGTTGCGCTCTACCTCTCTATTACAATTGTATTCGGTTTGATTTACCAAACGCTGCTGCTTCCAAAGTAAGCGATAGTATTGTTCAGTGCAGTATAATTAGTTTTTCACGTGACCATAGAAATCAAAGCTGCTGCAGGCAGAGTAACCTGGGAACTGGGAAAAAATGCAATGAAATAATACAAATTCGTTCCTTTGCGGGCTATGAGGGTCAGCGCACTGGAGCGCTTCGAACTAATTCGACCCCCCGGGGGTAAACAGCCGGAGCGTTGTTGCATTTCGCGGACGCTGAAATGTGGGCATAGCGGCTGGGTCCTGAGCCGGCCTTACATCACCAGGACACCCTGTGCAAGACTTTGCCACCCCCCCCCCCCCCACCCGCCTGTCTCTCTCTCTCTTTGAATGTATTTGTCGGGGTGTTTCTCTTGATTTTTATTGGCCGTCCTAACGGGGGGCACTTCTAATTTTCATTCGTTTAACAGTCTCAATGTATTATTTGTACTGGCGTGGGCAGGACACTTAGTTGTTTTTATTTTCTTCCCCCTCTAATTTATACCCCTTGACATCCTTTGATCTTGCTATTGGCGGTCAGTTTTTTACACATTTTCATGGTATTTTGAAGAAGATGAATCTTAAAAGCAAGCTGCTTGCGATAACGCAACAAATCTGTTATACTGGTGAAATAGAAAAATTTATTGCTTAAAATGATTACAGCCCAGCCTCAAAAGACAGATGCAAACGTTCTTCAAATGAGGCTCTCAAGAGAGTCGCTTCAGACGATTGATATGACATAGCGACTAACCGTGTTAATCCGTGGTTAACCTTCTTGCACCTGGCGGCCCCTTGCGATGTCACTCTGGGAGGTGCGGGAGAATTGACTGCGATATCATGACAATCGGCCGACGAAGCAGCGTAGCAGCGACTGGCAGCGTAGCGGCTGGCAGCGTCGCAAATTGCGACAGCCACCATATTTGTCATTTATATATACCGTTATGAACTGCTTCCTTGATGACGTCCATGTAAAAGCGCTTTTTCGTAGCACAGAAGTGGACGCAATTAAATTCACCAATTTGTTTCCAAAAATGGAAAAAAGTTGGCGGTATCTTGCGGTATCTTTAAAAGCGAAGTTTCGTACCTCAAAATCGAAGCCTGTGTTACACAGGATGGATCCCGGCAATACATCATGCATGCAACTTAGAGAAGTCAGAAAGAAAGAACAGCAAAAAAGGTCGCCAATAGCTGCAGCAATAAAAGTATGAATAGTGATCATGCGTGAAATTTTTCATTCATAGATTCATACTAATATATTTTCTATAGAAACGAGCACATTTATTAAAATTAGTTGACCAAAACAAAAGGTTCTGAACCCAAGTTAGAACTCTAAGTGCAAACTCGAGTCACCATATTCGGACAACGCTAGAGTCACTAATTTGAAAGCTTTACAGGTGAACGTGACAGTAACAACCTGAACGTCTACCTAGACGCTATTTGCTTCTAGACTCCAAATTCTGTGTTCTGCCCGACAACAGCTGAACAGCTTCAGAATGTTTCTGAGTAAAGCTATATCAAATTTTCTTTAATAAGTATTAAAAGAATTAACTTAAACATTTATATCCGCGAATACTTCATGATATCGGCCGTTTGAATGCCGCTACGCTCTTTAAAAGTAACAAAGATAGCTAAAATTCAGGCGAGCTAGCTCTCATACCCTAATATTTCTTGATCACACGCCCCCATAAACTTTTTAGATAATAGAAAAGGGCTGACAATTTGCAAAGTTGCTCCACGACAAGCATATATGAAAGCCGCGAATACTTTATGTAGCTGCGTTAATGCATGGTCATCGTAACAACCTTTTTTATTTAAAGCTCCGGTCGAGACACTGGGTTCGAGCTCTGACTTGTGTTCTTGTCTGCAAGGCAAAAGTCACCCGATAAAAAAGTAAGCGTCGAAATGGACGCAACTTCAGCAGTCCGAACCATTTCTGCAGCGTAGCTCGCTACCGGGCGCCATCTTCCATATTTTAGGCAAGATCAGGTTTAAATTAAAAGGCCTCAGGGAGCTTCTTGACCAAAGCTATGCCAGATCGTAGCACACCATTTTAAACACCATATATTTGGGTACCTAAAACCGGGAAGCATTTTCGATATCTATCGTGTTACGGTGCTATACAGTTTCAAAGTCTGGAAAAATGCCAAAACTTTGGCCCCCTCCCGTAGGCAGCTTTGTTTAATATTCAAACGCGCTGGGAAGCTCGTGTATTAATAGGACAGGACTGAAACTTCGGCACATTCCTCAGCTAAGTGATTGTTACACAAATCCCTGAAGAATTTTTTGTAGGTGCTTTTGTTCACGTTTCACGGTTTTTTTTGTACCCCTTCCCATTCAGTTACGCTCCCTGTCGCCGCCACTGCCGGTAGATGGCGCAAGTAGTAGATGTCCCAGAAAGCTGGGCAAGGCGCCCGTGTGCTGTGCGATGTCAGTGCGTGTTAAAGATCCCCAGGTGGTCGAAATTATTCCGGAGCCTCCACTACGGCACCTATTCTTGCTTTCTTTCACTCCCTCCTTTATCCCTTCCCTTACGGCGTGGTTCAGGTGTCCAAAGATATATGAGACAGATACTGCGCCATTTCCTTTCCCCAAAAAACCAATTATAATTATTATAAGTGAACGCTGTGACGCTAGAGGTCATATAAACGATTTTATCCTCACAAATAATGTTTGTCTCTTCAATACGAAAAAGGCCACATACAGGTCCCCAACCGCTGGGAAAATGAGCTTTTTAGACCTGTCTTTTTGTTCGCTGTCTGTTTTTAGCGATTTTAAATGGGATGTTTTAGACAACACGCATGAGAGTGATCACTTGCCAGTTCTTATCAGCCTATCATCCTCACCTGCAGTTCTCCCAACTAAACCACGACGATGGAATCTCGATTTGGCTGACTGGGCGTTGTTTAGAGAAAAAGCTAGTTTAGAAAGCATTTTCTCTGAAACACTTAGCATATATGAGCTCAACGAAATTCTAACGCAGTGTATCATGGATGTTGCACGCCTAGCTATTCCCCAGTCCACAGAAGTGGTGCACCAGAACCACAAGGTATGGTGGACGCGAGAATGTAGGGAAGCCAAAAAACAACAAAATAAAGCCTGGGGTGTATTTCGGAGGCATCCTACTCATGAAAATCTTATAATTTTCAGAAAGGCAAAAGCTAAAGCCACATATATATGTCGGAATGCCGAAAGCATGCCTTTGCAAAATTATGTCTTCTATTAACAACACAGTAAAGAAAAAATGTGGGAGCAGGTCAGAAAAATGACAGTTACTCCCCATTCACCCTTCCTCTGCTGATAATCCCTGATATACAGACAAGTAATAAAGAACAAGCAGACATTTTGAGTCCACATTTTAAAAATTTCTAGTTCCTTAATCTATACACAGCCATTCTTAAAATATAAAAACACAACCGAAAAACAAAGGCTTTCTACGGCAGGCAGCACAAACGAGCCTTACAAAAATTTGATTACACGTTGATTACAAATTGATTACATTTTGATTCCAATTTGAATAAATACAGATAGTACTGTCTCTAGGTAAACAAACTGCACCAGGTTAAGATGAAATTCATTATGAAATGCTGTCCTATCTCTCTGAACACAGTAGACGTTCTATTAAATTTTTTTAACAAAGTATGGGTACTTGGAAAAATACTAGTGGCTTGGAAAAAAGCCATTATTGTTCCATTCCTAAAACCAGGAAAGTCACTAGCCTCCCCTAGTAGTTACAGGCCTATAATCTTTACAAGCTGTCTTACCAAATCTTTTGAAAGCGTTTACCAATATTAGGTTAATGTTTATTCTAGAATCCCGAGAGCTTCTCGATGTCCACCAATGTGGTTAAAAAACATGTTCCGCAGTTGACCATCTAGTCCGCCTAGAAAACATAGTCCGAGAGGCCTTTATGCTCAGAAAACACTGCCTTGCAGTCTTTTTCGATTTGGAGAAGGCATAAGACACTAACTGGAGGTTCGGGATTCTTCGTGACCTGGCAGAGCTTGGCATGCGCGGGAGGATGCTAAAATATTTGATCGACTTTCTGTCCAACCGTTCGTTCCAAGTTCGTCTCGGTGCTACCCTCTCGAACTCACTCAGGAATTTCACTCAGGAAAATGGTGTTCCCCAGGGATGCATTTTAAGTACTACATTGATCATAGTAAAAATTAATTCTTTAGCCAGCATATGTCCCCAGTCCTTTATGTACTCATTCTACGTCGATGACCAACAAATTGCATGCACATTGTTGGGGATGAGGGGTCCTTGAGTGAGCTGACTCTTTCAGCGCCTCAGGTCCCTTCTTCGAATGACGTTGTCGGACTTGGTTATGAAGGAAACTGTACAGGGGGTTTATTTTACATTATTTACAAGATTTAGGAACCCATTGGTGGGCGATGGGGGAAGGTCGGAGGATCTGAGAAGATCTGAGGATGATCGAGGATTCCTTCCTCACGGCACTCGTCGTCCGGTTTCAAAAAGGGTCCGGTCCCTAGGATTCCCCAGGCTCGTGGAGGTCTTCGCCAGGTTGGACGTGGCCTAACTTGCGTTGTCGTACACACACACCACTTCACATAGGGACACGCCCCCGTCACATGCCTCGTCGGAGAGAGAGGGTGCCGCTGGACAATCGCCCCCACCAGAGAGAGCGTTGTCTTCGCGTCCGAACGACAGTTCTCACGCTGTCAAGTCGGACACGTCTTCCGGGAAGTCCGAATGGGCGAGGCGCCGGCGAGCAGGCACAGTTGAAGGGGTGAGTCACCCCTGCTCGGTTCTGGCGGTCGCTGACTGCCTCCGTGCCGCACGGTCGATCTTCCGGGAGCAATGTTGTTTACAAACGGCAGTGGAATCCTCCATCTCGAATCCAATAAACCACGCGAGGACCGGCCGTGGGAACCAAGATGCCTATCGCCGTGCAGTGACCCCGGTTTCAGGTGTCCGGGCCGAATACGCAGCTGAATCAGACCACCGGCTGTCGCCAGAAGCCTTACAGCTCCTCCGCGGCCGGAAAAATCTCGAATGTCCAGCGTTGACGACCGCTGGGCAGGAAAAGATGAGAATGCGTCCGTGTTGGTCCCCTGGATTGTAATATCATCGCCCCCAAGGCAGAACCCTAAGCACCACCAACAAAGGAAATCGCAGGTGGGACGTTCCAAACGGCAAAGCACTGCCCCACCCGCATGCGCTCGGACTTCGCCAAAGAATCACCAGGCTTCTTCCATTGACAACAATACACTTTTAAAAAAAATTGTGTTCAAATTTGGGTAAAATTTTGTGCCGACTGAGCGCGAAACATCCCCTTTTGAAACTGCCACAGCCGGATTACTCGGAACAAAGTAAAAAAAACTCACAGAGGAGGAGATTCTTCTTAGTTCTCCCGCTTACATCGGTCTGCTCAAGCCATCAACATTTCCGTGCAGTTTGCCCTTCTTATAACGCACCGAGAAATTGTGCTGTTGGAGAGCCAGAAAGCGACCATTTTTGGGGGCATCTCTCGCAGCCACGTTAAAGGACAATGGTCATTCTTAAATACAAACTTTGCTCCGTACAGGAAACACGACAACTTCTGCGCTGCCCAAACTAAACACGCGCACTCTTTTTCGGAAGCGCTGTACGCATCCTCTCTAATGGTCAGTTTGCGGCTGATGTACAGAACTGGGTGTTCTTCATGGTAGTAGCCAACTTGGCTTAAGACAGCACCCAGCCCTCTATCACTGGCATCACACTGGACTATGAACTCTTTCCCATAGTCAGGGGTCCTGAGCAGGGGTCGGGGACACGAATGCTTTGTTCAGGCTTTTGAAGGCGTTTTCTTTTTGGTTACCAAAATTACGTTAATAGGTGCTCCCTTTCGCAAGGCGTCAGTTAAGGGACTAGCCCGCTGTGAGTAGTTAGGAATATATCGCTGGTAGTACCAAACTAATCCCAAAAAGGAGCGAATGTCCGTTTTCGTCTGTGGTTGCGGAAATGTTGCGATCGGGGCAATCTTTAACTCGGATGGGCTCCTTATTCCCTGGCCTACAACGTGGCCCAAGTACGTCACCTGTGCGCAACCAAATCTACACGTTTCTGCCTTCAGTGTCAGTCTAGCCTGTCGTAAACTGGAAAGCACAGTCCTTAGGTGTTCTAGATGCTCTTGCCAGGTTTCCGAAAAAATAGCCACATCGTCTAAATAAGGGAGCGCAAAGCACTGCATGTCCTTCAGTGCGATGTCCATGAGTTTCGAGCACTGCATGTCCTTCAGTACGATGTCCATGAGTTTCGAAAAGCTGTAGGGGGCATTCTTCAACCCAAAACTAAGCATTAACGGTCGAAAGGTGCCCGCTGTGGAGATGAAAGCGGCATACCTGCTCGCGCTTTCTGAGAGGGGAACTTGCCAATATCTCCGTACGAGATCGAGGGTAGAAATGAATTTCGCGCCGCTCACCCTTTCTATCCTTTCCTCTATGTTGGGAATCGGGTATAGCTGATCCCTGGTAATTGCATTCAGCTTTCTATAATCCACGCAGGGACGAGGATCTTTCCCTGGGGCCTCAACAAGAATTAGCGGTGAGGTATAGTCACTTTCCGCTGGCTCTACAACCCCTAACTCCAACATGCGCTGAATTTCCGCGTCCATTATTTCTTTTTGCCGCGGTGATACCCTGTAGGGTTTCGACCGTACCGGCTCATCAGAGGTGAGCTCAATTTCGTGTGTCAGGAGGCGTGTCTTTCCCGGTCGACTGCTAAATAGGTCAGCGAATTCGCTCAACTGCTTTAGCGTATCGACCTGTGTCCCGCTTAGGAAATCTGCATTCATGGAGTGAGCCAGAATGTTCTCCACGTTGTCACTAGCGTCCGCACCTCCCTTCCAACCCTGACTCTCGCTGTCCAGCTCTTCTGGTTCATTTAGAGTCAGATTGAGGATCCTGCTGCGTTCCACGAACGGCTGCATCAGATTGCAATGATAGATTCTCACCTGCTTTCCCCTGCCTCGAACCCTTAGCGCGTAATTCGTCTCCGAAAGTTTTTGCAACACTTCTACTGGACAATCCCAGTGAACTTCCAGCTTTGTTTTTTCTCGATGGCCGGAGGATCACCACCCGATAACCCGCGGTGAAACCCTCGAAGGCGCGCGTTTTCGTCATAATAGATCTTGGCGGCCTCCTGGGCAGCTTTCATATTTCGATTTACTAATTCCCTCGTGTTGTTAAGGCGGTCCAGTAGCTGAAGCACGTACTCAACCACTGTCTGGTTCTCTCCTGTCCCTTCCCACATTTCTCTCAGCATTCGGAGGGGAGAGCGGAGGGCTCTTCCGTACACGAGTTCTGCTGGCGTAAACCCCGTAGCTTCGTGGGGAACTGTTCGTAAAGCGAAAAGTGTGGCCGGCAGACAATCCTCCCAGTCTGTTTTATGCTCATAACAAAGAGCGCGTAGCACGCGCTTCAGCACCGAATGCCATTTCTCTACACTGCTGGACTGCGGATGGTACACTGAGCTGTGTAACAGTTTTATTCCGCATCTTTCTAGGAACGTGGTCGTCAAGGCGCTTGTAAAGACCGTCGCCTGATCGGCTTGGATTTCGGCCGGAAATCCTATTCTCGCGAACACTAATAAAAGGGCGTCAACTATTTCTGTGGAGCTCAAGTCCTTCAACGGAATTGCTTCGGGAAATTTTGTGGCGGGACATAGCATAGTAAGCAAGTACTTATAGCCTGATTTCGTTTTAGGCAAAGGGCCTACTGTGTCTATTACAAGCCGGCGGAAGGGTTCCGAGATCAATGGAACAATTTTTAGTGGAGCCTTCCATGTCTCTCCCGGCTTGACCACGCGCTGGCATGCATCGCATGATTTTACGTAGCGTTCTGCATCTTTGAAACAACCCGGCCAATAATATTCCATTAATAGCCGCTCCTTTGTTTTATTGATTCCCAGATGTCCTGCCCAGCCATTTCCGTGGCAGAGACTCAGAATGTCCGCTCTGTATTTTTCGGGCACGACCAGCTGATCAAATATTTTGCCTTTTCTGTCCTGGTAGTGTCGGTATAGTAAGCCTCCCTTCTCATGCATCGTTATGTTGCGTCTCGCGATGCCCTCTTTAGCTGTAAGGTGCAGTCTTTCCAAAGTGGGATCCTGCTTCTGTTCTTTTATTAGGGACTCCCTGTTCACCTGCAGAAGGAAGTCAAAACTACGCGATGTTGGAGATAAAACGGATCCTTCAGCGTTTTCTGCCTCCTCTACCGACTTTAGTGATTGAAGTCCCTGGTCGCTCATCTGCTCGGTCAGCTGTCTGGCTTTCATTCCTCATTGGTTCCCTTCCTTCCTCATTTGATTGCAACGATATGCTGGCTGGTGCGTCTCTGGCTATCTGAGGTTCGGGAACCTGACTTAGTTGAGATGCGAGCTGACGAGTTTTCTACCTTGTCAAAGCTTGTATAACCCCGCTTCCGAGCTTCTGGCCTCTCTCGCGTAGCAATTGGTCTGATCGATTCGAGAAGAGGTAAGGATATTGAAGTGGCACGGCCTTCGAAATTGCGGCCTCAGTGATTAGCTCTCCAAACGGCCCACAAATTATCACTCTAGCTATGGGAAGGCATACACTGTGTTCTTCTACTGCCTGTTTTATCCACGAGACTTCTCCCGTAAAATCGTCCGCGGAAACGTAAGACGGATGGAAAACGTCCATCGTCGCGGCGCTATCACGAAGCACCCTGCATGGTTTCCCGTTAACGTGCAGCTCGTGCAGGTATGGCTTAAGGAGCTCTAAATTCTCGGCGTTATCCTCGACGCACGAGAACACCAAACGTTGCTTTGTACACTTGGCTGCAAAATGCCCGACACCATTGCAGTTGTAGCAACGAAATGGCCTACTAGTCTCAAACTCTTTTTTCGCGGCTTTGTCTGCTCCCTGTCTCTTTGCCTGTTCACGCTTTTCTGGCGCTGCCTTCGTTGCCTCTGATTGCTCCGAACTTCTAGCACTTCGCGTCTTACTGCTAGGCCCTTTATCTAGCATCGCGTTTCGAGCGTGTGACGCACCCTCTTCAGTGCTCAGCCTTCTGCGCGAAACGTACTCCTCTGCTAGCTCAGCGGCGCTTTCAACTGTGTCGACTTTTTCCCTGTCTTGAACCCACAGTTTCACCACTTGGGGAATGCTTCTGTAAAATTGCTCAAGGCAAAAACACTCGATGATTTTGTCTCGGCTTTCATAAACCTCGGCTCCTTTTAGCCACTCTAGCAGATTCGTCTTTAGGCCATACGCGAAATCCGGATAGCCATCGCTATCGTTTTTCATTGTGTTCCTGAAGCGCTGTCGGAAAGCTTCGGCTGACAGCCGGTACCTTTTTAGCAGGCTGGCTTTGACTTTTTCGTAGTCAGCTGCGTCTTGTGTGCTAAGTCTCGCTATGACTTCAGCTACTTCACATGGCAAGAGTGTCAGAAGCCGTTGCGGCCATGTATTGGGAGCAAAGTTCTCCCTTTCGCAAGTTCTCTCAAAGTTTCCCAGGTACAATCCTATGTCCCTTCCACTTTCATGGGGCTGCATGAATCTGTTCATTCTATATGATTGTACATCGCTTGCTCTTTCTGGAGACCCGGCTCTCGTACTCTCGCCTTTTTTCCGATTTTCGCTTTCAAGCTGCAATCGCTTTAGATTTCTTTCTTCTTTTTCAACTTCCCACTTTTGCCGTTCTTTATCTTTTTCCCATTCCGCTTCCCTTTTTCTTTTTTCTTCCTGTACCAAATTCCACGTATCTACCAGCTGATCGTCATCTACGTGTTTTTCAATTGTCTTGCATATTTCAAGTTTTGTAATTTTTCCCTGCACTTCTATTGACAGTTCCTCGCATAACAACAGCAAGTCCGACTGACAATTTCATAAGGTCCATGACAACGGTTTCTCCGCTTTGGCAATGCTATCTGCAAAATGTGAGATTACTCTTTCTCACTTGATAGACACTTAGCAGTGATTCTAGATTATTCTCTCAAAATCTGAAGCCTGGCGAATCCTATAGCACAATGCCGAAACGCTTACCGGTTGAGAAAGCACGATGTCGCACGGTCCATCCCACCGCTGCCACCAGTTGTAGGGAATGAGGGGTCCTTGAGTGAGCTGACTCTTTCAGCGCCGCAGGTCCCTTCTTCAAATGACGTTGTCGGACTTGGTTATGAAGGAAACTGTACAGGGGGTTTATTTTACATTATTTACAAGATTTAGGAACCCATTGGTGGGTGATGGGGGAAAGTCGGAGGATCTCAGAAGATCTGAGGATGATCGACGATTCCTTCCTCACGGCACTCGTCGTCCGGTTTCAAAAAGGGTCCGGTCCCTAGGATTCCCCAGGTTCATGGAGGTCTTTGCCAGGTTGGGCGTGGCCTAACTTGCGTTGTCGTACACACACCACTTCACATAGGGACACGCCCCGTCACATGCCTCGTCAGAGAGAGAGGGTGCCGCTCGACAATCGCCCCCACCAGAGAGAGCGTTGTCCTCGCGTCCGAACGACAGTTCTCACGCTGTCAAGTCGGACACGTCTTCCGGGAAGTCCTAATGGGCGAGGCGCCGGCGAGCAGGCACAGTTGAAGGGGTGAGTCACCCCTGCTCGGTTCTGGCGGTCGCTAACTGCCTCCGTGCCGCAAGGTCGATCATCCGGGAACAATGTTGTTTACAAACGGCAGTGGAATCCTCCGTCTCGAATCCAATAAACCACGCGGGGACCGGCCGAGGGAACCAAGATGCCTATCGCCGCGCAGTGACCCCGGTTGCAGGTGTCCGGGCCGAATACGTAGCTGAATCAGACCACCGGCTGTCGCCAGAAACCTTACATCTTCTAGCTTGTAAATTTGTGATAATAAACAAATTAGCACTTTGGGCAGACGACAGAAATAGATTTAGGTTTTCTGCGCAAAAAACAGTTGCAGTTGTTTTCTCGCTCCAAAGAGGGCTGCAGATTGATCCCACCACCCACTTGAATGAAATCATACTTCCTGTGCCTATTGCACACCTATCGCTCGCTAATATGCTCTTCCTTAGACTGTGGCTGAATAGTGTGTGGGTCTGCGAGGAAATCATATCTTAAAAGGCTGGATCTAGTACAAAACCTCGGTTCGAGCCTTTCAACTGGTGCTTACAAACATTTCCCGTAAATAGTCTTCACGTAGAAGCAAATGAACCGCTCCTCATCGACAGGAGAACAATGCTTACTTGTGCATATGTACTGAAACTGAGGTCGCTACTAAAACATCTCTGTTACCCTATAGTTACTAAATGCCCATCGAGAACATTTTTCATTAACAAACCTCAAGCTGTCAAACCACTTCTCCTCCGCTTCGAAGAAAAATTCTAAGAAATAAACCTGCTAGATGCACTTCCCGATGCTGCCCAGAGACCCGATCAGTTACCACCTAGGTACACATATCCTGCTGTATGCGATTTCGCACTGACACACATTCATAAAAGGCATATGTCATAGGAATGTATATAGTGTAACGGGGGCTTAGGTTAACGCTGAGGCGGCGGCGAAACCACGGCGGCGACCGAGTCTCTTGTCTGTTCAGGTCAGCAGGCGCTCTGTCTAAGCGATGATAGGGTGGCATCATCCTATATTTCATCAGAAATATAGGATGATGCCCCTTCCTCTTCACAATGGCCCCGCGGAGAAAAGGAGCCATCCTGACGACTCAGGGTGCCGACAACACACCCGGGTCATAGTAAGGCTTGAGTCGTTGGACATGCACAGTCTCGCGACTACGTCGGCGAAGATCGGAAGACGGTGTGAGGGGCTCAGTAAGGTAGTTAACGGAGGATGTGCGCTCCAGGACGCGGTAGGGGCCTTGGTATTTCGAAAGAAGTTTCTTTGAGAGGCCGGGAGCAGTGGAAGGAATCCACAGCCAGACGAGTGAACCAGGTGGGAAATCCGGATCAAGCTGACCGTCGTCATGGCCGTGTTTATGGCGCCCCTGAGTGTCTGCCGTGAGCGACCGTGCAATCTGGCAGCAGTCTTCGGCGTGCCTGGCAGCTTGAGAAATAGTTGTACACTCAGATGAGGCAGGCCGGTATGGAAGAACTGTGTCGATGGGAGCGGATGGATGTCAGCCGTAGAGCAGAAAAAATTGGGAGAAACCGGTGGTGGACTGAGTAGCAGTGTTGTAGGCGTACGTAATATAGGGTAGAAGGAGGTCCCAGTTCGTGTGGTTGGCTGCAACGTACATCGCCAGCATGTCGCCCAGAGTGCGATTAAATCGTTCAGTTAGATCATTTGTTTGCGGATTGTAGGCTGTACAAGTCCGAATAATATTGCACTCGGCGAGTTGAGCTTTAAAGACATCAGACATGAATACGCGTCCTTTGTCGCTGAGGGGTTCACGAGGAGCACCGTGGCGATGTATAAAGCGCTGCAAAAGGAAGGACGCCACTTCACGAGCTGTAGCAGCCAGGAGCGCGGTGGTTTCGGCATACCGGGTCAGGTGGTCAATGGCAACAATGACCCAGCGGTTGCCAGCAGCGGTATATGGCAGAGGGCCGTATATATCGATGCCAGCACGGTCGAAGGGGCGAGGAGGACACTGCAGTGGCTGCAACTGTCCAGCAGAGTGATGAGGCAGTTGCTTACGGCGTTGGCAGGACGGGCAGGAGCGGACGTACTTGAGGATGAAATTATACATGCCTCGACAGTAGTACCGGAGACCGATGCGATTGTACGTCTGGAAGACTCCCTCGTGGCCGTATTGCGGGTCAGCGTGGAAACAGGTGCAGATTTGGGACCGGAGAAGTCGGGGGATGACGAGAAGCCATTTCCGTCCGTCAGATATATAGTTGCGCCGATAGAGTAGATCATCGCGAATTGTAAAATGGGAAGCTTGGCCACGAACGGCGCGGGATGCTGGAGGCTTAGATGGGTCGGAGACAAAGTCAAGAAGAGAGTCAATCCATTCATCTTTACGCTGCTCAGAAGGCATGTCGCAGGTGGTGAGCAAAGGCGCAGAGGATTCGAGGGCGGAGAGGCTGGCAAGCTCGGCCGGTATCGGAGAGCGGGACAGAGCATCAGCGTCCTGATGCTTGCGGCCCGACCAATATACGACACGTATGTTATACTCTTGGAGACGAAGAGCCCATCCAGCCAGGCGACCGGAGGTATCTTTGAGCGAAGAAAGCCAACATAGGGCATGGTGGTCGGTGACCACGTCAAACGGACGGCCATACAGATAAGGTCGAGACTTTCCAAGGGCCCAGACAATGGCCAAGCACTCTTTTTCCGTCACGGAGTAGTTGTATTCAGATTTCGTGAGGGTGCGGCTGGTGTAAGCATCAACATATTTCTCGAATCCAGACTTGCGTTGGGCGAGCACAGCCCCGAGGCCAATGGCACTGGCGTCCGTGTGTAGTTCAGTTGGGGCTTGCGGGTCGAAGTTACGCAAGATGGGTGGTGCCTTGAGGAGACTGCGCAAGGTGTTGTAGGCGTCGTCGCAGGCAGGCGACCAACTCGAAGAATCCACTTTGCTGCCGAGAAACTGAGTTAAAGGGGCAGCAATGGCCGCAAAGTTGCGAATAAAATGTCGAAAATAGGAACAGAGGCCTAGGAAGCTGCGCAGTTTCTTAATGCAAGTAGGTTTTGGAAACGCAGTCACAGCACGAAGTTTGGCGGTCTCGGGGCGGACGCCCTCTTTTGACACAACGTGGCCTAAAATTGTCAGTTCACGAGCAGCAAATCGACTCTTTTTTAAGTTCAGTTGTAGGCCGGCGTCTGTAACGCATGTTAAGACGTGTTTCAGCTGGGACAGATGGGTGGCAATGTCGGGCGAAAATATCACGATGTCGTCGAGATAACAAAGGCACGACTTCTATTTCAGGCCACGCAGAATGCTGTCCATCATGCGCTCAAAACTAGCCGGAGCATCACAGAAGCCAAAAGGCATGACGGTAAATTCATACAAGCCATCAGGGGTCACAAATGCGGTTTTAGGGCGGTCGTCGCCTGCCATGGGCATCTGCCAGTACCCAGAGCGTAAGTCGAGAGAAGAGAAGGGTTCCGCTTCTTGAAGGCAGTCCAGAGCATCATCAATGCACGGAAGAGGGTAAACATCCTGTAGGCTTAACGCCTCAGGAGCGAAGGAAGCGAGACCAGGTGCCGTCTTTATTCTCTTCGCAGGGTGGCGCGCGCTAGCCGGGTTGTCGGCGCCGCCCAAGAGAGGGTGCTACAGGGCTCCCCGCCTAGACTGGAAGTCGAAACGGACGAAGGGCCGGCAATGGCACTCGAGCACTAGGTCAGGCGGCGCTGGGAGTCGTTCCAGGGCGGTCTCCATGTAAGCCGGTTTAAGGCGGTCTACACTGACGGTCTCTTCGCGGCCGTCTTTGAGGATGGTGGCGGTTTTCGGGGTGCGGCGGAGAACGCGGAAAGGTCTGTCGTAAGCGGTGTGAGTGGAGCTCGGACAGCGTCGCGGCGCACAAAAACGTGGGTCGAAGTGGCCAGGTCGGGGTGTACGAAAATGGTATGGTGTCGGGACGGACGTGGGAGAATAGGCCGGAGGTCTTTAACGAGTCCAGCAGGCGTTGGAGGGATTCTTGGGGCTGGGCTGGAAGCTGCTGGGATGTAAAGAAGTCGCCTGGAAGACGCAAAGCACTTCCATACACGAGCTCTGCTGCTGAGCACTGTAAGTTATCTCGGATGACGGCCCTTAGACCAAGCAGCACAAGGGGCAAGGAGTCGACCCAGGAGGCGCAATTGAGGCGGGCAGCGAGGGCGGCCTTCAATTGGCGATGAAGGCGTTCCACCATGCCGTTAGCACACGGGTGATATGCAGTGGTACGGCAATGCCTGGCGCCGAGAATATTATGAAGGGAAGCAAACAGGGAGGACTCAAACTGGCGTCCACGGTTGGTTGTCACAGTGCCAGGACAACCAAATCTAGATACCCACGCATAAATGAAGGCGCGCGAAACAGTCTCTGCGGTGATGTCAGGAATGGGGACTGCCTCCGGCCAGCGAGTGAAGCGGTCGACTATGGTCAAGATATACCGGTAGCCTCGAGAGAAGGGTAGAGGGCTCACGATGTCGAGATGAACATGGTCGAAACGACGGCCAGGGGGTAGAAAGGCTTGGGAAGGTGCCTTGGTATGTCGACAGATCTTGGTCGACTGACAGGGTAGGCACCGGCGCGTCCAAGCACGCACATCAGCGTTGATTCCGGGCCAAACATAGCGCTGGGTGAAAAGGCGCTGAGTAGCCCGAATGCCTAGATGGCATATGTCATGGAGCGAATGGAAGATAGGGCGACGTAGTGAAGCCGGAACAAAAGGGCGAGGAAAGTCCGTTGAAACATCGCACCTCAAGGGCTCAGGCGAGCAAGGATGGGGCACAAGCCGTAATTGGAGAGAACGAGGGTTCGCTCGAAAAGCGGTGAGCTCATCGTCATTCTGCTGGGCAGAAGAGAATGCGGCCCAGTCGACGGTGGAAGATGGAGCGCCTGCCCCGACTATACGAGAGAGCGCGTCAGCGGCGGTGTTGGCTGCACCTTTCACATGCCGGATGTCGGTAGTAAACTCCGAGATATAAGCGAGCTGACGGAGTTCACGCGGCACGTACTTCGATGAGTTGGTCCGGAACTACAGCGTGTCCGGAACACATATGCCAGCTGTTTATGATGCCAGCTCTTTCTGCAAAATGCCGAAAGTGCTGGATAGCGGAGTAGATGGCTAGGAGCTCTCGACCGAAGACGCTGTAGCGGGTCTCAGCAGGAAGTAGCTTCCGAGAGTAAAAAGACAATGGTCTCCACTCGGAGTTAATGTACTGCTGTAAGACGGCTCCGATGGCCACGCTGGAGGCATCCACCATCAATATCGTAGGGGCGTCGTTGCGTGGATTGACTAGAAGCACGGCGTTAGCGACTGCTTGCTTCGCGGCAGTAAAGGCGACCTGGGCTTCTGATGCCCAAGAGATTGCGGAGGACGGGCCAGCGGTTGACCGGAGGACGTCGGTGAGCGGGCGAAGTAGCTCTGCACAGTGCGGGATAAAGCGGCGGGAGAAATTCACCTACCCCAGCAATTGTCGCAGGAGGCGCAGGGTTGTGGGCAGGGAAAAATTCTCGATGGTCTGGACGTTGGACGCGAGAGGGCGGATACCCACTGAGGATATGTGATGACCCAAAAAGTCGAGCTCAGAAGCACGGAAAACACACCTGGAGGCATTCACAACCAGGCCGTAGTGCTGTAGACGCTTGAACAAAGCACGTAGGTCTTGCTCATGATCATGAGGTGTAGGGCTGGCGATGAGGACATCGCCAAGGTACGCGAATACACTCGGTAGGCCCCGCGTGACCTCAGCCATGAACCGCTGGAAGGTTTGAGCCGAATTGCGTAGTCCAAAACGCATCCGGACGTACACAAACAAACCAAAGGACGTCGTGATGGCGGTCTTAGGTATGTCGGCGGGTTCAATGGAAATTTGGTGATACGCCTTAACCAGGTCAACTTTGCTAAAAAAAGGCACAGCCGGCGAGGCGCGATGTAAAGTCCTGGATGTGGGGCAGCGGATAGCTGTCGTGGACAGTGTTGGCATTCAACGCCCGACAGTCGCCGCAGGGACGCCAGTCACCGGGATCACGCTTGGGCACTAGATGCAGCGGAGACGTTCACGATCTGGACGACGGGCGTATAATGCCGAGCTCCAGCATGTGGTCAAACTCACGTTTGGCGATAGCTAGACGGTCTCCAAACAAGCGGCGCGGTCGAGATGCTGCGGGTGGACCCCGGGTGACGATGTGGTGTGTCACAGTATGTTTAGGCGCCTGAGTGAGGTTGCATGGCTTAGTGAGCTCCGGGAAATCCGCCAACACTTTTTCGAACTGAGAGGAAGGTATCAGCGAGCGAATGCCCATGGGAGCAAGGTCTGAAGAGACTCCCGAGATGGAGAGATGAGTCAAACCGTCGTTAAGGGGACGATGCCGCACGCTGACGTCTAAGTCGAAGTAGGAGAGGAAGTCTGAGCCGATGATCGGACGAACCACGTCTGCGATGACGAAGACCCATAGAAAAATGCGGCGTAGGCCGAAGTCGAGGGTGAGAGATCGTAGCCCATACGTGGGTATAGACGAGGCGTTGGCAGCACGGAGCGACAGTCCTGATGGCTTGGAACGATCTGCCTTAGTCGGTGGAACCACGCTGATTTCCGCGCCCGTGTCGATAAGAAACCCGGTGCCGGAGAACTTGTCAGTGACCATGAACAGGCGGCTCGAATGACTGGGGGAACCACACGCCGCCGTTAGTGATCCCGGCGGGCGTTTCCCTGCCACGAACAGGGCGGTGTACACTTTGTGGCCCGGTGGCGAAAACGCCTGTGGTACCAGCAGAGAGATGTAGGGCTGGGAGTCCGAGCTTGGCTTGAGCGCGAAGGAGCGCGATGATCAAGACGAGACGGACGGGTCTCCAGAGGTCGGCTCCGGAGTGCGGCGACAGAGGCGGCAAGCTCCTCGAGACGCGCCTCAAGGCGCGAAA
This sequence comes from Amblyomma americanum, assembly GCF_052857255.1. Taxonomy (NCBI): domain Eukaryota; kingdom Metazoa; phylum Arthropoda; class Arachnida; order Ixodida; family Ixodidae; genus Amblyomma; species Amblyomma americanum. The sequence continues at coordinate 83,100,473 of NC_135499.1, forward strand.
TCGCTGGGTCTCTTGGCGGCAAAACAGCAGTGACGGACGGGGAGGTGGCCTCATGAACGTTATCTGCGAGCTCAGCCAGGAGGTCGAGGGTGACGTCACCGGCCGCCGCAAGAACGAGGCTGATGGGCTGGGGAAGGCGTTGGAGGAAAAGCTCTCGAAGCAACGCTGAGTGGTTGGGGATGTCACGCTCCCCGAGAAGCTGTTGCATGCGGCGCAGAAGCTGGGAGGGGCGCCAGTCGCCAAGATCTTCCCCGGTAAGGAGCTGCTAGAGGCGGGTGCAGTCCGACGGCATAAATCTCTCCAGCACCTTGGTTTTCAGGTGCTGATATGGTGTAGCACCCATGCGGGCGGAGAGAACGTCGGAGAGCTCACCGGCAACGTCAGGAGGCAGGCTTGAGACAACATGGTAGTAGCGCGTAGTCTCCGACGTGATGCGGGCTAGGCAAAATTGCGCCTCAACGTGGTAGAACCAAACTTGCGGTTTCTGGGGCCAGAAAGGGGGAAGGCGAACCTGCAGCGACGAGACGTCCTGCGGACGCGAATCCTGCTGCGTGGATGTTGCGAGATCGGGCATTGCTCGTCCTTGGTCACCAATGTAGGCTTAACGCCTCAGGAGCGAAGGAAACGAGACCACTGCTACGAGCCGACACCAGAACAGAACTGCCAGCTGTGGCTGCACGAGCCACGACCAGGTGCCGTCTTTATTCTCTTCGCAGGGTGGCGCGCGCTAGCCGGGTTGTCGGCGCCGTTCAAGAGAGGGTGCTACAAACCTTTCGCTCGATCTTATTCAGGCGGTGGTAATCAACGCAGAAACGAATAGAGCCATCTTGCGTCTTCGCGATGACCATGGGCGAAGCCCAGGGACTGTGTGAGGCCTGGATCACGCCGCTCTGAAGTATGATGTCAACTTGGTCTTGAATAACTTGGCGCTCACTGGCTGAGGCACGATATGGGCGCTGACGCAGAGGGGCGTAGTCACCGGCGTCGATATGGTGGGCGACAGTCGACGTGCGGGTCAAAGCGTGTTGGTGTGAATCGAATGAGGAACGAAATTGATGAAGCAGAGATAGAAGTTGAGTTCGTTGAGGTGCAGGAAGAGAGGCGTCGATGGAGGGAAGGAAAACGTCTGGAGACGAAGTGTCGGGCGCAGGAACCGGCGGGCTGAGGGCATCGACGTCAAGGGAGGGCGAATCGTCATTTTCATCGCGATAGAGAATGAAGTCAATGATTTGCACGGTAGCGAGGCACTCACCGCCACGCACAGCGGAAGCATATGTAAACTGATTGGTCACGAACAACGCGCTAAGGCCAGCTGACAGAGTGAGGGCGGCGTAAGGTATGGACAGGTACTTGCGGCACAGAAAGAGGGGCAATGGTGTAAAAAGTACGTTGCCGTCGCGAACAAGGTAAGAAGTGAGGGGCACAAGAACAGAACAGGCAGGCAGTTCAGTGTCTTTGGCAACGACGGCTTTGGCATCTGAAAGGCGTCATCCTCGATGCCGTTCAGAATATGCTTGATCTTGTCTGCATCGGACATCTGGGCGTTGAAGCGCGAGCACAGGTTGACCACGTCTTCAATGCAGCTGGTGAACGTCTCACCCTACTACTGAGAGCGTTCGCGCAAGCGGTGTTCGGCGCGTAGCCTGCGCACAGCAGGACGTCCGAACACTTCGGTGAGGTTCGCCTTGAAAGCAATCTACGAGGAGAAGTCGGCTTCGTGGTTTCGAAACCACAGGTTGGGAACGGCGGTCAAATAAAAGAACACATTTTTCAACTTAGTGGCATCGTCCCACTTGTTATATGTGCTCAGCCGCTCGTATGATGTGAGCTAGTCTTCAGCGTCATGATCGTCAGTACCGCTGAAGAGTGCCGGCTCCCGCTGCCGGAGGGAGCCGGAACAAAGGACTGGTGAGCCAACCTGCACGGCTTGGTGGTGGGCGGCTTCAGGCATAGCAGGCATAGCAGGGGCCGGTAGCGTGCAGTGGCGCAGGTTCACGGTGGCACGAGGATGCTAAACCGAACCTCCACCAAATGTAGCGGGGGCTTAGGTTAACGCTGAGGCGGCGGCGAAACCACAGCGGCGACCGAGTCTCTCGTCTGTTCAGGTCAGCAGGCGCTCGGTTTGAGTGATGGCAGTGCGGCTACTACTTCTTTTCATCAGAAATATAGAATGATGCCCTTCTTCACAATAGCAAGAGTTTTTGGAGTAAGGAAAAAATGCAAGAATATCACCGATTTCTACACAGACGGTTCTAAAACAGCACTCCTCTATGTAGGGAGCGCGAAAACACAAGGGAAATGGGAGGAAGTAGTCAAGCTGCCTCAGTGCGCTTCAATTTTTACAGCAGAATACTTCGCCATTGATGTAGCTCTAAACAACAAAGAATGAAGAAAAACATGGAGAACAGTGTTATCTACCCTGACTCCCTCAGCGCAGTTACAGCAATAAACCCCAGAAATGCAGTCGGACCCATAATAGGAAACGCTGTTCTGGAAGAACAACATAGGTGTCTCAAACCTCATCGGCGACTGCATTCGAAACAGCCACGTGCGCGATAAAAGGAAACATAATATATAATGTAATACGAGCTGATACACAAGGACGTAGAAAGAATTGCTGATGTCCTAGCTCTGTTATGCAGGGATATACGTAGCGAAAGCGCGGCGACTTCTGGATCGGAAGAGTTAATATATGAAGACCGTGCACTCGAGATGCGCCTTTATTGATGATTAAACCTTGAGCCGTCGTGGCGTAGTGGCAGCGTCTCCGCCTCAAACGCCAAAGGCTCTGGTGCAATTCCCAGTCTCGACACAGGGATTTTTTTTTAAGTGAGTGTGCGGTAGTCTCCCATAGATGCCGCCACCGAATACGTTGGTTAGCGGTTAAGCGCGTAAGGGCAGGCAAGGGCGTAAGGGCGGGTAAGGGTGGCACCGCGGCAATGCGCGCGGTGTGATGTCATGCCAGATGGCGCGGCGAGCGCGCGGCGTCCGCCCAGCTGCGGCGATTGCTAGGCAACGGCTCAAGGTCTGTCTCTGTGCCTCCTCGGATCACCGGCACAGCGAAATGGCAAGTTCGTGGCCAGTGTACCTTTCGCTACAATAATGTTCTGCTGGGTTTCTAGTCACGTGGGCATCAGCAGGAACGAGAATGCTGATGCATGCGCCGCACTTGCCCGAAATGGTAACTTGAAACCAATAAACATACCGCATAAGGACTGCATCAAGTTAGTCCAGAATAAGCTGATAGAAAAATTGCAGGCTTCTTGGGACAACGAGATTAACAACAAGGTGCACTTTGTAAAGCCCACCCTGGGTGAATGGAAGACCTGTAGGCGCCAGGAACGATTTACTGAAGTAATTTTTGTCGTATCCGCCTTGGACATAGACATATTACACATAATTTCTTACTGACGAAACAAGACAAACCTTTCTTTGAAAGATGTGGAGATGAACTGACACTAAACCATATTTTATTATCTTGTTCAGAACTCGGAAAACTATGAAAGAAGCACTTTACTAAATTTTATAATGAATACATTCCTTTACACCCAGCACTGCTCTTAGGTGAAAATGGCATTGTTAACATGTATTGTTTTTAGCTTTTTAAACGAAGCAGGTGCTTTTGAGAAACTGTAAACATTTACCCACAACTTTGCTATATTATATGATACACTTCGGCTATTTTCTCATTCCTGAGAAGAAGACTGAGGTACTTATTTGATTGGTTGAGAGGCTCGAGATCCTTGCCCGGCCAAGTATGGCTGCTGATGTTACCTGACTTATTAAAGCTTTTGTTATTAGTCATTTATAAAATTTCGTTCGTCTCTCATTACTAATAGAACGAATTAACTTTTTAAGTCTTCTACACCACCATGTTTGCTCTCATGTACAGAAAATAATTTTCCTATACCTTGAGCTTGGCGCATGATAGCCTTAGCTGCTTATGTGTCATTAAACCGAACAAAACACAACATCTAGTAACAGGCTCTTGCAGCCGCAAAAAGAAAGCCATCATGCAGTTCCAACGTCCTTGCAGTTCTAGTATTCTGTTTCGTTGCCAACAACAGTTGATTCAGATGGGAGGAATGTTTAACAGCGCCGGTCCTGTGGTCTCCTTCTTTCTTTGTCTCTCGTCTCTGCGCTGTTGTTCCCAGCAGTATGTACCAACTAGCTCAACTGTCCGTTTTATTGAATGTTTAACACGGTAACGCAAAAGCCGCAGTTTATTTTCGCACGTCTGTGCTAGCGACAACATAGAAATCAGGCTGCTTAATTAATCGAAAGGCAACTAGTCACTAGGGGCAGACAGGAGATACTAAATGGTTGAAGGCCTCGCCTTCCAGGAAACGGGGTCCTCGAGCCGTGGTCTCGCCCGACGAGTGACACACCAGCAGTCAGTGCCAAAGGCCGGTTTATTCCGGACCAAAACAACACTTCAAAAGTAAGAAAACAAGAAAACAGGCGCTACACTTGAGCACGGCGGAACAAAGAAAGTTGCAAAGACAGCTAAAAAGAACTACACAGAAAGTACAGTAAGAAGCGGACAAGACCAAGCGGCAGCGATGAGGGCTTGAAACGCGACATGAAACCTGACTGCTTGCGTAGCAGCCGCTCACGCCCGAAGGCTATTCCATCTTTGCGGATATGCCACTTCCATCTGCTCTCTTCCTCCCGGTAGGGTGCCGCTCCGCCGTCCGTGAACATCCTGCTGTCTCGTGCTGACCGCTGAATCCGTGACCACGCTCTAGCAATGCTTCCCCAGGAATCCCCTCGCGCGCCGCTTCGCTAGCCTTATCAAGGATTCCTCGCAGCGATCGCCACATCTGGCGACCAAATGTTCGGACATGCGCAGTTGCGCTGCCTGCGCGCGCGTTTCAAATGGCTAAAGAAATGGGCCGTAGAGCCCTACCAGGTAGACTATAATGATGAGAAAGGCTACAGTGGTGATTCAACAGATATGCTATAGAAATGGTGATCATCCGCGTACAACGGGAAGAGAAAAAGAATGCGTGCTTGGACGTGTTCCGGTGCGAGAGAGAGGCGGCACGTGCTATTATGGATCGGTAGGCACATAATCTGATGCGTGCCCGCTGCTTGTTAGACTTCAGACACACGCAAAATGCTGCGGCTTTTGTTCGAGTCACAAGACAGTAATTCGCGTTCCTTTCTTTAGAACTGTCAGTGGTCACACTAGGAGTAATGTTGAATGGTTGTTTGCAAAAAAAAAAGAAACACCAAAGATCACAGCGTGATAGAAAATAGAGGACTTAAGTACCCTCGCTATACCCCTGAATTCATATAAGCGCTTGCTTAACCAAGCATGCGTCAAGAAAACAAGTACACTCGGAGGCGTACATAATCGTAGAAGCTTACATTTGCATCGGTAGTCAGCGCAGCATCCTTATGATTGAGCGTAAGTGGCCGCGAGTGCTTTGCAAGAGATTGAGGAAGGTGCCTGACCCAGCGGAAGCAACACTCATTGACAGCGAGCGTCTGGTGCGTTTTCCGCCTCAGACATGCATGCCGCAGTCGAGGTGACACGAAAGCCGCAGTGGTGTCGCAATAACAGCCAACCCACTGACGGCGCCACGGAGGGAACATTGAAAGAAGGCGAGGATTCGGCTGGCTCAGACCTGGCTCTGATCGAGGAATCACTGCCACGCCGTCCCAGCCATGTACGTACTGTGCAGTACATTTCTGTTCCCATGCATTCTCTTGTAGTGCCTCTTGCGCGAAGTCTCGATAGGCAGACTTCATTGCATTATTTTGCCATGAGGAATTTGTTTACATAATATATCAGTGTTAGGTTTGTGAGTGGTTTCCTAAATATAATGGTTCCCCTTTAAGAACTTCCTTGGCTAAGCCTTGGAGACGCAGTAATTAAAGAAAAGCAGCAGCGTGAGAAAATTGAGTTTATTTTGCAGCTGGCTTTCAATTATCTTTAGGAACTGCTGCGCGCGTCCAACAGCAAGTCGATCACGTGATATGCTATAAGTCAAAATAATATTTTTATTTTTGGCAGACACAGCTGCAAGATTGCAACGTATAACTTTGTATTCAGCACGTTTCTTCACATGCCAAGCAATACACAGCAATACCAAGGCCTCACAACCAGCAAGCAGAAAAGGACGGGTTAATTCTGCACGTATCATCAGCCTGCACTGTAATGCGTGGAATTGTTCCACAACAAACACTATTATTCACAATTACTGAGGCGTCAATGTGCTTGACCTGGCGAATAACTTGCTGATCGGGCTCGTATCGCACTTTCACAGCCTGTATATCACCGCAAGCCAGAAATCATAGCTTTGCCCCTTTTTATCCCTGTATAAAAACACAACGTCAGAGTTTCTGCTCTCACAAATTTTTTGTTGTATTTTTGTCAACAGGGAAAGGCGGGCTAGTTGGTGGTTCTAACTTGTACGCATACTGTAACCGCGCCAACTAAAGGATGAAGGAACGCTCAATCCTATCTCTTTCTTCGTTCTTTTCGTTCGCGCGATTACAGTATGCGTACAAGTATTTTTGACCACTTGTTCTAGTGTGAACAGAAATTTTTGCAGTGACAACAAAATTTTCTGCAGTGTTGAGCTCTCCTCTGCAATAGCGATAGAACTGCAGAGAAATACTGCACTACTGTTGTGAAATAAATCGTTACGACAGAACATTCTTTCGTATTTTTGGCATGATTCTCTCTTTTCTTTCGACTCGGATGACTCTAATTACTAAAACCTCTATGCGAGCGCCCACTTTGAGTTGAAAATAATAGTGTATATTATGCCGGGGAACATTAACCTAAAAGAGCATTTACCACTACTTAGTCTTTTAAATTTTTTTCCCCTACGCAGCATGAGGCGCCGTTCGCAGCCAAACGAAAGGAACTATGGCGGCGACAACTACCACTAATCTACCTCTCCTTTGCGTGCTGATCGCCATGGTCTGTTTGCTCTCTACGGCGGACACCAACTTGCCTGAGCTGAAACCCTACTTGTCGGAGCATCAAGACTCCTTCAAGGTAACCCTTAGGCGTCCATGGCCAAACGCAACACACATTAAACATCTGCGAGCTCATATGAAGTCTCGTAGCGTGGGTAGCCTTGAAGGGCCTTGAAGATATTACCCTTGGTTATGTATTCACTCACCCAGAAAAACTATCACTTTATCTTGTAAAAATTCGTTTTGAGGAAAGGAAATGGCGCAGCATCTGTCTCACATATCGGCGGACACCTAAACCGCGCTGTAAGGAAGGGATAAAAAAGAGAGAGTGAGTGAATAAAGGAAGAAAGAGGTGCCGTTGTGGAGGGCTCTGGAATAATTTCGACCACCTGGGGATCTTTAACGCGCACTGATATTGCACAGCACACGGGCGCCTTTTTGCGTTTCGCCACCATAGAAACGCGGCCGCCGCGCTCGGGTTCGAACCCGGGTACTCCGGCTCAGTAGCCTAGCGCCCTAATAATTTAGCGACCGCGGCGGGTCACTTCATGCTGTATCGTGTGCTTTTTTTAATTGGTTTTGGGGGAAAGGAAATGGCGCAGTATCTGTCTAATATAGTTGGACACCTGAACCGCGCCGTAAGGGAAGGGATAAGGGAGGGAGTGAAAGAAGAAAGGAAGAAGGAGGTGCCGTAGTGGAGGCGTCCGGAATAATTTCGACCACCTAGGGATCTTTAACGTGCACTGACATAGCCAGCACACGGGCGCTTTAGCGTTTTTCCTCCATAAAAACGCAGCCGCCGCGGTGCAAGAAAACAGTATACTGCTTGTTTTATAGCAACGGAAAGGCGCAGCTTTGGTGGTGACCGGTGGAAAAAGAACTTGGATAGTATAGACTGGAAAGGAAAATAATTACTCCTGTAATACAGTGATTGAAAATATCTTCCGTTCTCCGAGGTAAACGGTCCCTGCTATTCGTTACTGAGCTGGGTTACTGTTACAAAGTAGAGTTAGTACTCTTTTGTCGTATGCCCCGCCGCGGTGGCTCAGTGGTTAGGGCACTCGACTACTGATCCGGAGTTCCCGGGTTCGAACCCGACCGCGGCGGCTGCGTTTTTATGGAGGAAAAACGCTAAGGCGCCCGTGTGCTGTGCGATGTCAGTGCACGTTAAAGATCCCCAGGCGGTCGAAATTATTCCGGAGCCCTCCACTACGGCACACCTCTCTTCCTTTCTTCTTTCACTCCCTCCTTTAACCCTTCCCTTACGGCGCGGTTCAGGTGTTCAAAGATATATGAGACAGATACTGCGCCATTTCCTTTCCCCAAAAACCAATTATTATTATTATTATTATTTTGTCGTATATAACACCTTATTTTTTGTCTAACATGCACGCAAAGCCCTCAAAGATGATACTGCAATTCATTATTGCGTCACCCAGCCACCTCTAAAGAAAAAAAAATCGCCTTTGCTTGCCCCTATGGCTTTCCTATGACGTCACCTCTAATACTTTACCCTGGTTTTCCGAAGAAATGCTGAAGGCACACAGCAACATCTGCATATCAGTATTATCATGACTGCAATTGTTGCGAGAGTACTTGTACATTTTCTTTTATTCTAAGCATGGCTGATATTTCTGCACAGCAGCTTTAAGTTATGTGCTTTCTGTATAGCCGGGCCGACGCGGTGGCTGAGTGGTTGTGGCTCTCGGCTGCCGGCCCGAAAGACGCGGGTTCGATCTCGGCGGCGGCGGCGGTCGAATTTCGATGGAGGTGAAATTCTAGAGGCCCGTGTACTGTGCGACGTCAGTGCACGTTAAAGAACCCCAGGTGGTCGAAATTTCCGGAGCCCTTCACTACGGCGTCGCTCATAGCCTGAGTTGCTTTGGGACGTTAAACCCCTATAAACCAACCAATGTAAACCAACCTTTCTGTATAGCCACTATAGAGCCGCAGAAAAAGTTACTCGCTTTTCATATTTTGTAAATATTGTAAACAATATATAAAGCCCATTCCCGTCCTTTATCGCTATCGCTTCCCTTTAACTTCCCCATCTGCCGGCAGGGAGAGGTTAGGATTTAGAGGATGGAGGATTTCCGCTGGCCGCAGCTTGGGCGCTTCACATATTAAATAGGAATTGCCGGGGCTCACAACACCTTCCTTCCTTCTTGTATTTTTTTGTAATAATGAACCACTATTGCTGCAGTCCTTAAATGATGTTAATGGCTGTGCTTTAAATAATTACTAAGGAATGCCTAATTGCAAGACTACGACCACATGTAGAGTAACAGTTTCATAAGCATTTAATGTTAATCAGAATAAAGTCTTCAAATTAATATTGTTTAGTCGCCACACAGTAGGTGCCATCTGCTAGACTCGCGTTTTGAGCTCGTCACTTTTGGACTACGCCGATAATCTACAAATATAAATCAAGATGTGTGTTCACAGGCCGCTGCAGTCTTATTGTGAAACTTGTAGGGATTCAGTTTTTCTTGGAAACCATTGCAGCAATTGAGAAACAACTCAGCACCGTCTATTCATACATACGTATTGAACAACGATGCGTTTGAGCACATTTGGCGCAGTAGGTCACAATAACTTCATTGCAGAGTCAGACTGTGTGGACAACTGTTCTTGCATTTTGAAGAATTAAGACGCCCCACGCTTCCTGGATAGCCTGAGCGGCCAGAATGCGCATATACAGTTCACCGTAGAACTCGAGAAAGACAGCTTGCTACCTTACTTGAATGTGACAGTTTACCGGGACGAGGATGCTCTCTCCTTCTCAGTATACAGGAATCGCGCACACACAAGTGGTTATCTTAATTTTTCATCTTGCCAGCCAGTCGGCCACAATTCGTCTGTAGTAGTGTCGTCCATGATAACGCGCGTCGCACGCGTCTGTTCAGATGGCGATGCATTGAAAAGCGGGTTAAGAATGATCCACTCTGAGCTAACCTGTAGCGGGTACCCTAGGCGGTTTACCTGCAAAACTGAGACGCGCATATTGCATTTAAAGCGGAAAGCAGGGCTAGTTGGTGCCCTTTAGATTCAGGGCGCATGGTGACTAGCGCTAAAGACAAGGACAGAAGAGGGATGGACACCACGAACGCTACTGGAGCCAAGAATACAGAACAGCAAGACATACCATGCCCGTGCAACCATCGCCTACGTCCAGGGAATCAGGGAAACACTATCACGCGTATTTTCGAAACACGATAGGCGCATTGCCCACATACCGACCAGCATGCTCCGGAAGCAGCTTGCCGGAAGCTGGAAGACAGATTGCCTATGGACTCGTTGCCAGGTGTTGTGTACAAGATACTATGCGCTGATTGGCACCGATCATACATTGGTTAAACAGGAAAGTTTTCAAGACAGCTCAAGGAGCACACGCGTTCTGTCAGAAATAATAGTCACACGACGAACACCCTTGCCGAGCATGCACATGAACTTACTCTCTAGATTGACTGGGACAACGCCGCTATTGTAGCCAAGGAAAAGAACGTTTCATCCGGGCGGCTGCGAAAATCATTAATCATTCATTCGGCGCCAGCTACGATGAACCGACAAAAGGGACTATGCCGGCCGTCTAGGCGCCCTCGTTGCATCACGTAGAGCATTTATTTATGTATTACAGAGACCTGCAGCGCCCCAAGGCATTATTGAAGGGGGAGAAACACAATAACTTCTGCTCGTTTGGCCGAAAGTACACATGATAACAAAAGTACAATGACACAATAAAATTTGGCGGTGGTTTAGCTCTGGTTAAACCTGGAGTGACGCGATAGCTACAGCTGGCCGAGTGGAACTTGTTCACGTAACCGACCACGTGACGAACGATGTGATCAGCCACAGCGCCGCGCCGCCGGCAGCTGCTCCGCACAACGTGACCAACCACGTGACAGCGTGGCGGTGGCGCCACAGGAAGGCAGCGCCGCCACGGCGCCGCCACGCTGAAGACTCGAACTGCTACTGTAATGTAGTTATTGCTGCAATGGATAAGAAAAAGCATGCACTGAGGAAGGACAACCGCGCTCCATAAATACAATGCACTAATGAAATGCAAAGACGCGCAAGAGAACTGCGCGCCACGTCACACATCTGATAAGAATGCGCCGAATTGACTTTCCATGCAACACTCAGTGACGCCGGCTGGCAGCCTGTTCCACTCATTGATCGTCCGTGCGAAAAACGAGGTTTTGTAAATATCTGTCCGACATTTAATCTCTCGGATCTTGCACTGATGATCAAGTCTTTTAGAAAAAAAGTGAGGTTGAAGCACGTACCGGTATTTGTCAACTGGCTCAGCTGGCTACATAAATGACGATTCCTTATCCAACCCAGTGAACAAGGAATCCGTACGCGGTTCTGAAACGTCTGTGCTTCTTCAGACTTGGTCAGTGATGGTGATTCACTTCATCCGATGCTTGACCAGACGATCTTTCGTCGAAGCCTTGACTGTGGAGTCAGACTAAGACAGCAGGACTTAGATCGCCTGCTCACCCAGGGCTTTCCTGCTTGCCCATCTCGGCCAAGTTTAGGCAAGCGCTCCAGGTTCTGGGCGGAAAGTAAGAAAAATAAGTTTGGTTCTGGTTTACGGGTGTTTAATAACATCCCAAAGGGAATAAGGCTATGAGGGACGCCGTAGTGAAGGCCTCCAGAAATTTCGACCACCTGGGATTCTTTAATGTGCACTGACATCGCACAGTACACGGGCCTAAGAAAAATGGGTTATGCACTTGGCTGATGCCGAACTTCTGGAAGTAACCTGTTCCTTTTGCTGTACTTGCTGTACACTTTAGGGAGTCGCAACAGCCATTCTGGTCCAGATTAAATGCACGATGCAGGCGTAGCGCTGCTCCGTGTGCGTATTGGTTGCGAGTACGCGCACTAGCATCATGCTCATGCCCTGCACCAAACCGGGGTGGAACATCGGTATTCCGCAGTAACCAGCAAATATTTTCAACTGCCTCGTAATCCAATAAATACGCGGAACAAAACGCGGCCAGAAATCCTTCTTCGTAGAAATGCCCAATACACGCTGATCGGCATCAAAACTAAATCAACTGTTTTCAAGTATTTTACTCGCTTAAAATCTAAACACGACTGCCAGAGAGTGCTTGCGTCCTACAAACTCTATGCGAGAATGTCCGGCTACAAACCCTCTTTTCGCAAACCACAGCCGTTTCGGGTTAAAAGACAAGAGCGGGTATTTGGCCCTACTAAAAACATGATTATGTACTGATGCATGCAATCCACAAATGTCGCAATGTAACTCCCAAACACTGTACGAGAATCGTGCGAGGTGGTAGCATTATAACACCTGCGGCTTGGCTTTTAATCGTTCCCAGCACTCTGGGAGTCGCTTTGAGGAAATGCATGAAGGTAGTTTAAGCGGTTTTAATATAGAGCTGTAGCACCTCTTATTTCCTTGCTTCTTTTTCTTTTTTTCATATACTAGCAATAGTTTAATAAGAGACTTTGTGCACCTTAAACGATGTGACCGATACGAGTACCCATTACCTGTAATAATGTGAATAATGGGGTCCAGAGCCGCGACGGCGTGGGAGTGAACGCTCCCCAGAATACGTAATACCTCTGGTCACGAGTATATTGGCTGAACTTGGGAAAAGCTCCCTGGCGGTTAGTAATACACGGCCACCATTGACATCTGTTCACCTCATCACACGGGGAGTGTTTTCTTTTCTTCTCTCCTTATTGTTTTGTTTTTTTACAAACCGTACACTTTTCTGCCCAGGCGCTATCCCAACCACGTTACTTCGTGATGCTGCAACGCTCGTTCGAACATGACCCTGGGTTCTTTTGGGACGGCGACTGCATCTACGGCCGCATGTTCGATATTTACCCCGAAGAGAAATGCGTCATGGGCATCGTTCTGCACTGGAGCTCTTCTTCTAACACAATGTAAGTGCCCGAATTGTATTCGAAAAGAGAGCAAGGCATGTATCAGGTCTTAGAAACAAGTGTACGCTTAATAGTCAAAGTTTAGTCCGTGAAAGAGTCTTCATATTTAAGGGCAGTGTCATGAAATCAACACAACACACTTCGTGAACAAGCATGTATTGCTTATTTTGTATTGCCCCGTCTCCTGTCGAAATGTGACTGACTGTGGCGGGGCGAGGTCGTTGTGGTTAAATGGACTAAATGGACAAACAGCAGATGCCCATTTGCTAGTACTCGCATTGACTAAGGTTATGCCGAACCACACTGCAGAGAAAGCATTTTTTTATTGTATTTCTTGTATTGCGATTTTGTCTCGTTGAAGTCAATTACTGCTTCCAGGATGCATACCATGCTGCCACTGTGTTCAAAGCGCGCTTGGAGCCTGATCATATAAAAAGGGAAGAAAATTGTCTGTAGGAACGTTTTACAGTTAGTAAATACCCCTGTAAAAGATGGTTACATTCTCTATTGCACTCAGCGATCACGACCGAGTATGTCGCTCACAAGGAATTGACTGTGGCCTAACGGGATGCTTCTTAATATATTTTCTATACTCAGACTGTAGGCTGATTTCTGTCCCAATGTAAACTAACTAAGTAGACCACTACAAGCTTGCCGTCGATCGGGAAGTGTATTTTCGTGATATTGCATGCGTATGTGAGCTCCAGAACATGTTTTCGGCTGATTCCACTTGTTTCAGGAATAATAAAATAGAAAATGTGCTTTTAAAGATGTCCGTGAGAAGTTTCATTGCAAATGATTTATTATGACTGCTGCTTAGAAATTTAATAGAAAGTGTTCTTCTCTTTCAGAAGCGGTATGCCATGAGCTAGTTGGCCCTACTGCTTATATACCGTATTACTTTCGTATTCCTTTTTAAATTTGGGCGAGCAAATATTTATTTCTCAGAAATATCCTGAAGGATGTTTCGGCACCATAAAGATGGAGCATCGTGAACTTCTGTGAGATGTTATAAAATACGTGGTTTCGTCAATCAATCTTCATAACACGACTCCAAAAACATACTCTCTCAATAGTGTTTTATGATAACCATAGTGAAGCCCTGATATATATGTAATTTTTTGTCGGAGAAACCAAGCGTTATTTTTATACCTCTGCCTCACTGTTGCTTTAATGTAGACCGTATAGTTCAGAGAAGAGAAAATCCAGGCGACGCGTTTTGTAACCGTTAGTGATTCGTAATTTCACGGCTCTTCATCATTTCATGGATATCACAGCTGATAATAAGTAAGCCATGTCGTTCACCTGCTCTGGTAGCCATTTAGGAGCTGGCCAGCTGCGGACAATAGTGATGCGAAACTATCGACAAATTGGTTAACGATAGTTTCGACAGTCTTCTATGGATAGTATAAAAAGACTATCTATCGATAGTACAATCGATAAAAATAGATATTTCGCTAACGTTTGCTATTGAAAATGCTATCGATAGGCTTGCAATTGTGGACAAGCTCTATTATCAAAGGCGTTTTAATTGACACTATCAGAACCACTTAGTTGAAGCAATTTCACAACAGTTTTTTGGCGAAGGAAATAAATTATTTGTCTCCGCTTTAACAGTCCGAGCTGTGGCCATCACTGCATTCATATTGACTAACCAGTGTTGAACAAACAAACAGCACAAAGCTTCGCGGCAGTACCATACCATCGAATTTAGCTGTTGATGCTTTTATTTTCAAATCTCAAAATGCGAAGAAATTCGTTTCATAGCTGTTGTACACATATGTAACAGTTTTCTTCCCGTCATCACGTGATAGCCAGGCATTTTATTGGCGAAACACAAGCATGTCAAATTTCTGGCCTGTCAATCTCTTTCTCATGTTTCAAACTATCTGCCCAGCAGCTGGGAACACGCGTTCTCGTTGTACCTAGGTTGTTGGTACACACCAGCACTTCATAGCCGCTTCAGAGAGTGCAGTTGTAGAAATTTGGCCTGGCCTCCAGAATTCTAAAGGGTGGCTGTTCGTTGCTTGTGGTTGCCACTCCCGGCAGTGGCGAACCATTATATCAGCGCTAGCGGTTCTGGCTCAGTGCTGCAGTTACCTACATATTCTGCATCCTGACGTTGAGCTTTCCGTACAGGCATGCCTGGCCCCACCACCAGCTTCTACGGCTTTGCAAGTCGCAGTTAAATTTCCAAGAGCACGACTGTCGACACACATAACTGCTGAAGTAATAATTTTTGCCGTTTTCGGGTCAGATGTAGGCAGCCTAACGGTGCGTCTGCAGACGGTTGGAAGCCTTATGGAAGGCGACGGACGCTGTTTACAGCACAAATGGAGTCTTAGAATTATATTCTGAATACTTCATACAGTGACCCTACAGAGGGTATTTCTGCAGCTCTCGGTGACGCGTGGACCGCGAGAACAGAGAGCCCTACCATATAGTTACCAACACTTGCGTGCCTCGTGCTCGCAACACGCGGAGAAGCGTCGCCTGCTTATAGTATATGGATAGTTTTTTTCCCCCTTGGATAGTTGCATAGAGGTTAAGCTATCGATTGTATCGATAGTACTATGAATAGTTTTACATCACAAACAGGAACACAAAGACTAAAAATGCGGGCATTTAAACCCCGAGAAGAGCGAGTTTTTTGCACATTCGTGCCATAACAGGCAACGTGGAAAAGCGCTGGATAGGCACAGCCCACAACGTTACATTTGTAATAAGGAGACATGCGGCTGTATTCCGAGTGTCGTTTATGCCTGCACCCTACGATAACGACGATGTTTCTTTGCAGAGTCAACAGGACAGTGTACACAACCGTGGAAACCACCGAAGGATACTCGTTGGGCAACGCTTACACCTCATCCCCGATGAGCAGTAAGTCAGGCAAATTAAATCGGGAGAAAGGCGGCACATGTATTAATTCCTTCGCACGTGGCAGAGATAGTCGCTTTGTGTGGACAGGTTTTTTTTTCGGGTATTGCACTCAGCGCACCTTCATTTACAGCACTCGCTGCGGTTTCCCGATTAGCTCTCGTTTACAACCATTCTAGTCGCTCATTCACTGCACAGACGGCGCTCTGGCTTCACCGTGTAACAGAGGAAAAGCGAAATTGCAGTCAGGCATCAGAGCCGAATCAATGGGTAACTCTTGCATGGCGCGGGCGTAGTTGCCGTATGCATTTGTTGCACATTTTCCTTCGATAAACGCGGGGCTAATGAGATTTCTTAACGCAACTTTTTTAATCATGGTTGCCCTTTCCCAACCCCAAACCCACTTAAATCCAACTATATTATGGATAACCTCCTCGGTATCCCGCGAATAGTGATTGGTGACTGCGGTGCTGCCACGCTGCGGTCTGGGTCACTAACAAGAGAGACCTGGCGACGAATGGATTGGTGCTTGCAACTAAAAAGTATTTAGGGATTTGAGTTCCTTCATGCCTCGCCCATTCTTTCTGTCGCTTCCCTCTTTCTGTCACCCTCCCTCTGCTCTACCTGTCGCTTTTGTTTCCGTTGGCTGCAGCTAAGGTGCTTCCAATTACGATGGCAGATGCCACGGCCAGCAAAAATCTTTGCTTTCCTTTTGTATTTTATTTTGAAACAAAGCACTAAAAATAGCTGCATGAGTGCGGCGCGGCTCGACGAGGAGGTGGCCACTTGGTGTTGTCGAAACGGAGCTTTCGGCGCAACAGCTGACAACAGGATGGCTGTCGTCGCTCGGGCTATCAGAATTCATTTCTTCAGTTCCCGTACATCACACAACCGCAGACAAGAAGCGTATAGCGTATGATGCAAAACAAGATATAACCAGGACCCGGCGCTCTTCCAAATGATTTCGATCGCTTTGAGGCGGGTTCGCCGAAGACACGTGTTCTGTGGAAGGACTCAAAATTGTCAAAGCTATCATGAAAAAAAAAAGGATCGAAAATAATCTGACATGCACAGGACACACGAGGTAAAAGCTATATGAAACAAGATGAAACAACTGTAGCAGCGTTTTAAGTTCCTACTTTAAGATTACCTCCAATGAGCGCATTCACCGCAATGCAAGCCCGAATGTCAATTGGAATTTCACAAATGTAAAGCTCTTTAGATTCTGTTAGTAACCCGTATTAAAAAGGGTCTATAGACTTTCTATAGACTTCTTATAGATTTTAGTGCCTTCCTATAGATATTCACTTGGCCTATTCATAGTCTAAAGACAGTCTAAATTCAAAAGTATTAAAAACGTGCTAAACGTGTATGACCATAAATCTATAGTGTCTCTGTAGACCGTCTGTAGGATTTTTATTGCCTATAGAGTAGTATATGATTTGTCTATAGAATGTATATCAGTTTTGAAAAGAAAAGTTTATAGACCGTCCACAGACTGTCTCAAAAATTTTTTAAAAGAGGGGCGATTATCAAAAAGCCATTTCTGCAGTACACGCAGCGTAATTTGAATCTGAGTTGTGGTTAAAATTAATGTTATTACTCGAGACGTCAATGACCAGACGGCGGGGTTAAAACTTCAGTTTTATGAAATTTGATAACACGTTCTATTGCAGCCAAGATCCTGTCACTGCAGTACATCTACCTCGCATCAGAATACGAGAACTGCGATTTACTGCGTGTTCCGCATCGTGACAATGGTAAGAACACAGTATTGCTTCATCAGACTTGCTACTCTTGGCTAGCATCAATAATTGGGCTCATTTTACGTCGAGCAGTTTTGTTAAAAGTTGAAATGCTGTGATGGTGATTAGGCACCATGCCTTGGTAGTGCCATTAGTTGAAGATTGATTTTAATTCTAACGAAAGATAATGCTTAACATATGAGTACTGTAAGTTGCAGTAGTTGGCAACTTCACTACATATCTGGAGGGAAAAGCGCAAAAAGGATATAGACGAGCTGTTGTGTGCTGAATGTCCAGATGGCGTGCGTTTTATTCTGTGCTCTTTCTAGTTTGCACTGGTTCCATCATTGCTGCTTGTAGGGACTATTTTACTGACCTTGGGATTTCAGCATTTGCTAGTGCGACGAAATGCAGTAGGAACGAATCATGACTAGAGTCTGTATGCGCGTTCCTATTGGCGATATTCACGGCCAATAGGGGGCACCTCAGTTTACCCAGTATGGAGGCTATATGGAGCATAGAGGTGTGCGCCGTGTCGGTTTCGAACGGCAGCGGCGTGGCGGTCGTTTCCAGTCGGCGGCGTGGCGCTTGGTATTCATCGGCGGCGGCGCAAGGCCATTTTTCGACGGCGGCGCCGGCGGCGTGGAAAGCTAAACCACAAATTTAAAAAGGACCCATCAGCCTTCCCTCCAGTGCCAAACGAAATCCTGCTCCAGGATACTGATCCCTCAATTTTGCCCGAATTTAGGGCCAGAGCGAGCGTCCGCGTCCCATCTGAGATCGCCAAAGGCATACTGCCATGTTGTGATAAGCGGGGTTGTGTCAAAGCCTACAAAATTTTGATAAGAAACTCAATTCCTTATCAATGAAAGCTCTGATCTCCTTACACCACCCGAATATCAAAGTCTGCTTAAATTATTGGCCCACGCTCAGATTAATCCACAGGTTCTTCTCAAAGAAGCTTGAACGCTCGAGACTGAGAATCAGCGGTCCCAGTTGAAGTCTCAAATATGCGACTGCGCACCACAATCCTTACTCATTCCCGTACTGGCGAAAGGCTTCTCTTAAACTCCTTGAGTCAGTGCTGCGCCTTGTCACCATAACCTGTACACAAAGCTGTTACAGCTGTTCTCCACAAAGTTCTGCAGCCTCACTTCATTCGGTTTATCTCAGAACAACACAATCGGCTAGCTAATCACGCACCGCTAAACACAAGTACTTCAATGCGCACAAATACATGTACTTTCATTGCCACTGCAATGCATTAGCTACACTGTCGCTAATGTAGCAACAAACCTTTAGTATCTCAAACATGTTCTACACGCCCGAATCTACTGAACACCCAAAAGTAAACATGTGCCAAAATTCAGAGACAAAAAGAGTCTGTCGTGAACGGTTCCAGTTAAGTAATCAACGTCTCATCTACACGACCCTAGCTTCATTCCTGTGAGTGCCCTTGTCATTTGGTAGCAGGGCAACTTGACACTCTTCATTGCTAAGTCAATGGCACAAGAACCTTCATCGAAGTTATAAGAAAATACAACCATATACGATCAACTCTGAATCGCTAGCCCAAAACAAAGTAGCCTTTCCTTCCTCGATTTCACAGACACAAAAAGAGAGGAAAAAAAAGAAAACAGCTACTTCGAATGGCTACGCGGGGTGAACGCTGACTCACCACCCCTGTGTTTAACGGATTAGCCTTTCAGACGCGCCCGCCGGGGTCGCGCTTTGACTGATTGCCCTGCTGTCAAGGCTTGACTGAAGAAAGCCATTCCTGACCGCTACTCTCGTCTCCGCGCCCCGTCGACGCCCTCAGGAAGCTTTGATAGGGCATGCAAAGTCGAGACTGGGTAACTGCTGCGCGAGAAGCTGCTCTTTGTTCTCGCCGCAAGCAAGTCCGGCTACCCATTCGCCCTGCGCGCTTCCTGGAAAACAATGCCGAAAGTGAAGGACTCATCCTTCTTCTCAACTGCGCGCACTGAACACTCCTGCATGCGTGGTCTCTGTTGCTGGGTCCCTGTGCTCGCATGCGCCGAGTGCCTTAAAGTCTAGCACCTTCTGGTCTTTCGGGTAACTTTCCTTTTTTTCTTACCGCCTTTCTGTCAGATCGGGGTAATCTGGGTCCTCCCGCCGGCCGATGCCCTTAGCAAAACCTCGCCCCTATTTGGCTTGCAAGATACAGTCTTACCCTTCTGTTACTGCGCTCAGGTTGAGAGCAATCCGCGCATTTTGCCTGAGCAGTAACCTTGGCCGCAAATTTACGAGGTTCAATGCGGGAAGATTTTGCTTTCCCTTCTACCGCATTTTTATCTGTGCTAATGTTAGCACTTCTCTGCGCACCTGAATTTAGGGGTTATGGCCCTTTTTTTCCGCCTAGACTGTTCCGTGTGCGTCTCCTGATCACAATAAGCTTCCTCTAGTTTTTTCAGTCGCACCTCGGAAACCTTTATCTAATTCAAAGCTGCCCTCCTTGCCTTCGCAGCAGTGTGTCAGCTCCACACAGCTGACAGACGGACCTTCAGCTGCCCCCGAGTTCGGCAGTTCGCTTCCCTAAAGGTGGTCCTCCGCCGCCTGCTTATCGCTCTGAGTGCTTTCCCCTGAAGCGCACTGCTCATTTAGAATCGGGCTCTCGTTTTCTGTCCCAAAGTTGCTTTCAATACTGCGCTTCGGCACAGCTACAGCTCCGCAGTCTTCATGCGCCAGCTTCACTGTGGTAGCCACAACTCTGGTGTGTTCACTGGCACCGCAGTGACGCCTTAACTCGCAGTTTTCACGACTAAGAATGCTTTTAGGGCTCCCCTTTGTTTCGTGATTGAAACATTTACAGTTGGGGAAATGGTCCCTTTTCCACCCATGCCGGTTAGTCGCCTTTACAGGCCCCTTTCTAGCGTCGTCGCGCTTAACCAACTCGGGGACGGTTTCTGTTTTCACTGCAGAGCCTGTCGTCTGAGCTCTTTTTTTTTAAACAGTCCGCGCCGGTTAGACTCCGTTTCATGGACCTTAATCGCAGGTTTCTGATTATCTAACTGGGCGAAGGCTTGCTTGGCTTCTGTGGGGACTCTCTCTTGGCTCTGCTTTATCCGACTCCATCCGTGCCCTTTCCTCGCGTTTTCTGAGCGAGCTGTCGCGGAGACGCACCTAACTCTGTGGCAGTATCTCTGGCGACTTTCTTTTGGCCGCGCTTTGTCGTGTACCCGCCATGGCGGTTGTGCGCCATTGTCTTACGGCGTCCCGTCTGTCCAACTCGGCGATGGGCTGGATAGTTGAGGGCTCTGTCTGGACAGAGAAAGCCTCGCTCTTCGCTACTTAGTCCCCATTGAAGACGTTGAGCATTGCTAGCCGCCTTTCTCAGACTCTAGGTTACGCTCTTCTAGCTCCGCTGCTAGTTTCTTCATAGTCTCTTCATGAGCTCTTTTACGCTCCTGTAGCTCTGCCTTTGTCCAAGTTCCGCCTCCTTCATTTTGGACTACGCCTGGTCGAATCTCAAGTGCAAGCTCAAATCGCTTTAGCACCTTTTCTTCTCTTTCTGCTTCGCACTTATAGCGTTCCTTCCCTTCTTCCCACTCCAGATCAGCTTCCTCCATAATTATCTTTACGTGCTTTTTTCTCCTGGCCGACTTTCTCTTTAGCCTTCCGTACCAAGTTCCATGTATCCACAAGCTGGTCGTTAGTCTCGGCGTATTTAGGAATGGTCTTACATAGTTCAGTCTTTCTTATTTTGCTCTATAATTCTACTGAAAGTTCCTCGCATATAAACAGCAAGTCCGACTTCGACCATTTCATCAGGTCCACGGTCGCTGCTTTTAAATATTGGGTTTGCTCCCTCATGGTGATTCTGGGCAACTACCCCTGTGCTGCAGACAAACACTGGATCAACCAGCAGTTGAAAGTGTTAACCCAGAATTTGAAGCCTGGAGTATCCAAAGCAAAAATCAAACACTCACCCTCAAATGCAGCAACATGTCACCCGGTCCATAACACCGCTCCCAACCAATTGCTGAGGTATAGGGTTCCAAGCCTATGACAGGCCACCAGTGTTGGGCATTGCACTCTAATCCAAGCGCTGCCACTAGTTTTTGAGGATGGGGCTCCAAGCCCATCGCAGGCCACCAGTGTTGAGGATTGCGCTTCACCGCCACCGGTGCCACCAGAGTTGTAGACGGAGGGGCCCTTGAGTATAAGGATTCGTTCAGAACCGCAGGTCCCGTCTTCGATTTACGTTGTCGGACTCCGTTAAGGAGGAAAACTGTACAGCGGCAGTGGGCCAGATGAAATTGTCGAAGTCTGACTTGCTGTTTATATACGTGAGCGTGCACTCTGGCTGCAACACTCCGCCGTTTAGATTCTCGGCCCCTTACTGAAGCAAAGACTCTGAGTCCTTGGAGTAAGCCTTCATCGCAGAGGACAGCTTTGAAGGCACTTCTCAAGTGCTTAAAGGACTCAGGACTGAGTGCAAGGTTGTGAAATATGAGTGTGTGCCCTGTTTACCCTGCAAGTAATGGCCAACACACATGTGGCAAAGTGATCATATCGCTTTGTTCTCTCCCCTTTCTATCTCTCCCTCCGTTCCCCTTCCCACGTGTAGGGTAGCTTACCGGGTGCTGCCTAGTTAACCTCCCTGCCTTTCTGTCTGTCTGTCTGTCTCTCTCTCTCTCTCTACAAGCATGAGAATCAAATGTGGTGATCTCTCCGAATGAAGGATATTAAGACAGGATCCCTTTCACTACACTCGCTGTCGAGTTTTACAACGTTCTTCGTCCCTAAACTACCTAGGTTGAGGAAACCCTCGCCGGGGTAGGAGTGGCCTGAAACTTTCATTCACGCGCACAAACTCACACCACCGCACATGGGGACACGCCCCCGTCACATGTAGAGCCTGGGAGAGAGGAGGATGCCATCGGGTTCACGTCGACTGTGGAAGGTGATGTTATCTGGCCAGTCGTAGGTTCCCACGCGCTGCTGACACCTGTTCTTCATTAGCGCCAGGCTAGATCGCAAGGTCGGGTCGAGAAGCCGAAAGGGGTCGTTCTTCCTTTGAGATGCTTCCGAAGGTTGCGGACGATGACCGCTAGCCCGCCGCTGTACTCAGCACGCCGTCTTCCACCGGAAACGAGGCCCCTTTGTTGCCCCAACATAGTCACGACAATTGGGGAAGATAACTGCCGCTCTCTCGCTTCGGCGCCGTCTTTCAGGCCTCCGCTCTCTTGGGTCCCATAATTCAACAGGGCGACGCTTGCTAAGTGTTATGAGCTGACACCTGGGTCCATTCCGCGTGGTCCTTGGCGTCAAGCGTGGGAGTGATCCCCCCGAGTCCACCCCGAAACACCTCGGGAGTCACCCTGAATGAGCATAAGCATTTTCTGCCAGAAGGCTATAGACTTACTGTCGCTGTTGCCAATCCAGATGGGCTGTCGCCATTCGTAACACCGTGTTCGGGGGCGACGCTGTCACGCTCACGGCACCACCTTTGAGGCCTGAACGCATTTGGGAATTCACCAGGGTGAAAAAATTGTTCTATGGTTGCGTGAGGCGGACAATCGTAAAAATATTGGTGGTGGTTTAGCTCTGGTTAAACCTGGAGTGACGCGATAGCTACAGCTGGCCGAGTGGAACTTGGTCACGTGACCAACCACATGACGAACCACGTGATCAGCCACGACGCCGGCAGCTGCTCCACACCACGTGACAGCGTGGCGGCGCAGCCACAGGGTGGCGCGCCACGCTGAAGGCTTGAAATGCTACCGTAATGTAGCTATCGCTACGAAAGTCGTTTACTAGAAAAATATGAAAGAGAGATAGCAAAGGGGAGTTTAGAAGCGAAATCACAAGAGAATCGTAAGATTTATAAAGCTTCTCACTAAGGGCTAAGTTTCAAAGCACTCTTTAGCTTATACGGTTTCGTTACCTCTCATGAGGAGCCCCACATGCTCCCTTTACTTTAAGAAGCGTTCAAGGGAGCCTTCTAATTTTTGGGGACATATGTGCACGTGATATGTGTTAGGGTTGGGATTCGCTGCACCATGGACATTTGTCTTAGTATAGTGGTGCGTGTAGGCAATGTAAGGGTGCAGGTGTTTTCCTGAAGACGCCCTAGAAGGCTTGAGTCTTCAGAGGAGGGGGAGGTATGAAGGAGACCATTTTAACAATAACTATGTTCTTACTTGAAATCTGGACAGCAATTAAGGCCAACCTATGTCAGTGTTGTTACTTAACATATTATTATCATCGTCAGCCTGACTACGCCCACTGCAAGACAAAGGCCTCTCCCATATATAGATATAAACCTCTTATGTGAATAAACCAAATTACTACTTCAGATATACCTTCACAATCTGTTTTTACTGAATGCAGGTTGCGAAATGTGGGTCCTCCTTGACAAGATTGACGAAGTGAACAGTCTGTGCTTTTTCATCTACGACCTGCTGTGCGGAGCCCAGAAGTTCGTCACTTACGATCAAGAAAAGTGTCGGAACAAAACTATCATTTATTAATAAAAAGACCGAGGTGGGCATACATGCACCCAAATGTTTCCTCTGAGACTTGTGTGCCTCTACCTTGAATACAGTGTGAATCTGCATATATGCAAATGTCGCACACATCCGCTGACATTGCTTACCTTTCAATCCACGCAGGCAGTTACAGTCGGGACAAGTATCTGGATTGCGCGTGCGGTAAACGAATTAGATACGTAGGTCTGCTATTAGTCGCCGGCTGGTCGGTGAAAAAACAGGATTTTGTCTTCCGCCTCTACAAATGTGGTCTCCTGTCGGAGGCTAATGGTAGACCTATCGGTTTCGCTTGCGGTGCATGTGATCCCGAGACTTTTGTCCCAGAGTGTATGTATTGTACCCTTAAAGATACGTGACTTTCACTTACCCTCGGGGCAGGAGACTGATTACGTTCATTCTCGACGTACTTACAACTTTAAATAATTTTTACATTTCCTAGCCACACTCAGCCTTTGAGGCATGCTTTGGAGGACGGCTCTAGATTGATTTCACAAACCTTGAGCTGCATGGAAAGTGAGAAAATCTCACCACTAATTAGATTTTGTACGCGGCCTCAGTCAGAATGGGGGCGGCTCAGCCGCGTTTTCCTGGAGCCGTAACACCTGATCTAGAAACCAGCCCGCCGGTTTGCCGATGGGACTTTGGGCCTCGTATGCATC
Organism: Amblyomma americanum; assembly: GCF_052857255.1. Classification (NCBI taxonomy): domain Eukaryota; kingdom Metazoa; phylum Arthropoda; class Arachnida; order Ixodida; family Ixodidae; genus Amblyomma; species Amblyomma americanum. The sequence goes on from NC_135499.1 coordinate 83,125,127, forward strand.
AGGAGAGGACATATATCGCTTGAACAACCAGAGCAGGTCGCTAAATTTGAGCCGTGGCTTGGCGGTTCCTGCATGGTGAAGAGATCGCTCGTTGGGGTGTCCTATTATAACGCTGTGCACGCTGGTTACAAAATAATCTTGCTAAATGTGAGTGTCAAGATAATGGAGCACGCACGCTCGCACTGCTGCCACTTGCGATAGTTTTCCTGTACCTGCAAGATCCAGCCTGGGTACCTTGGGGAGGAAAAATCTCCACGGCGACTAAGCGACTAAGCGAAGCAGACAACGCTGTTATATGAGCCAGTGATATAACAGCATTGTCTACTTCGGGTACAGCAGCCACATAAAGCCTGGACTCGATGTACGCGAAAACTCACGCGAACGCGACAGCGGCAGGCGACGAGCGACGCCGTCGCGCGAAGCAAAATGCATGTGTCGCTTGCCGTGTCGCTCGGATCTGCACCCACAGAAAATTTCGCTCGTCGCCCGGAAGTCCCCCACGCGACTTGCCAATCAGAGCCCCACAAAGCCGTTTCCGATTTTCCCACGGTTTGTCACGGGCACATCTCACGAAAGTCATGGTCATCGCCACCGTCGAGAAAATATTTGGTTTTGTAGCTGAGAGGCAAACCCGCATGATTTAAATATTAAAAACAATCCACTTGTTGGTTGCGGAGGGCTAACAGCATTTGGAGCGGGATACGCGAACGGGCGTACTGCAGGGAGAGATGCGTGAGAGCCGCGGGTACCGGCGCTCGATCCACCGTGCCGCTGCGCTCCAACTGTGCAGAAACACTCGCAGCGCGCATTCTCAATGGTAAATTATAGTTTGCTCACCTACAATCAGGTTGAGGTGACAGTTTACGGAAGTGTTTTCACTAAGCCGGATTGCACAGGCACCGAACGAAAGCACACCTCCCCCGTGAACCCGTGATGTGACTTCGTCTCCGCAAGCACGTCGTTGGTTATCTCCACTGCCGCTACACCGCTGCCGTGAAGGAAATATTCCTTTGGCTCTGACTATGAGGCACACTAACAAAATTTTCAGAGAGAGAGAACAGGTTACGGGCGTGTTTCTAAGCTTGAGTGCGCGAAGCACGGAGTCCGCTGCGCACGTCGCGGGTTCGCGTCGCCTGCCGCCTTCTCTTGCATGGAGGTTGCCCACAAGCGACGGAGCAAGCGTCGCCGTGCCGCCTTGTCGCGTCGCTCGCTCGCATCCCGCCTTTTAAGGACAAAGGTAATAAGCTTCTGGAGAGCCTCAACTGCACTCCAGGGCAAGCCGAACCGTACCATGAAGTCTACTCGAAGCGCAATCCGGCGGCTGCACTGAGGTCTGATCCTTCGTGCTGCTGTGCTGGTGTTCTGTTTCACAAGCGCGATCATCTGGCGGTGCCATCGACGCTGTTAAGGATGGGCCGGCTATGAGAAGCTGCAGTTGTTCAAGTAGCGCCTTCTCGGGTAGCGGAGCCTGCTCGTCGTTGTCGGAGACTGCATTATCTGCTAATGCGCCGCGCTCTGTGTGACCAGTCGCCTTCTAGTAGACCTTGGAATGTCATAGAAACAGCATTCTGAGTCCAGGTATCGCTTGCAAGGCCACTTGGTGCCATAGATGAGAGCTCCACGCACACAGCGCAACACACGCATCTAAACAGAACTGACAACTGGTTTGGATTGGATTGAGTTGCCTGATTGAAACATTACCACGTTAAAACATTTCGGCGTTCAAGCATTACCAAGAATTGTCGAAAAAGAGCCAGAAAGTAGCTTTTTAAACAGATAATTGCTAAAAAATTCTTATTTATTTTGATTGTTATTCACAAATTTGCTTTCAATGATGTTTTGTATAGCGCTTGCCTCGAATGTGCAACGACACTGCTTTGGGCCTTTGGCGCTTCGGCGCTTTGGGTCTCTTCCATCGCCATCGCCACCTACGTTGTCCGCGGCTGTTTCAACTGTGCTGTGCTTTTTCTTGCGTTCGCTGAATAGCCACTGTGAGTTCGCGATCTCGTGTGGTTTGTTGAATTAATTGTTTGTAGCGTCCCCTGGTTCATCATTTAAAACTTTGAAGATGTTCGCCTTGGTCAGGTTCGTCGACGAAAAGACAATGAATTGTACGTGGTAGACGTCACGAACATTGACAACTTCCTACCAGCGAATACAAAGGACTTTGATAATAAAGCAATCTGCTCAGAATTCTGGCTAGATACCAATGCAGATGGCGATTGTAGGGGATTTTAAAACGCCCAAGTCCTTCTCCTGGCCGGTAGGTCGTATACGTTCTAAGTGTGTGCATGCAGTGCCCAGATGTTTACTTTGATGAGTGGCTCGATTTCGGCCATAGTTGGTTACTTGGGACGGCAGGAAGGGCGACAACGCATGCGCTCAATTTCGTCATTGTGCACAATTACATGTGCATAATAATCAGCCTGCTGAAGCAAACTGCTGGAGACGTAAAATTATTCTGGCAGATCAGATCTTCAGACCTGTATTTCATTGTTCTATAACATTGGAACAGAAATTCTCTCCATGATACCGCTGTCTAATTATCTATCAGGTATAGTACATTGAATTTTAATACAGCCTCAGTATAGCTCCTCTACAAGATACGAGCTTTAAGAAAACGGATGTGTATGTATAGATCTCGAGGCGAGCAAGGTTCGCAGCGCACCGCTGTAATTCAAACGAACTAAAATTTTTGAACATTGTACTAGATTTCAGAGCCGGTGCTTAATACCCCCTTTATATCATATTGATTTCATATTTCAAGGGATACTGACTAAATTTTCTGTGCAACTGGGCCATCCAAGTGGGATATTTTATTAGACCGCGATATTTTTTCACGATGTATGCAGAAAGAAGAGAAGAAACTGAAAAAAGAACAAAAATGGTCCTCAAACCGAAGATCAGAGTTGAGGAATGATCGGAGGAAGAAGATCAAAGGAGGAAAAAAATCCAGGTAGTGTGTGAAAGTACATACGGTTGCACATGTGCTTAATGTACATGCTGTATATATGTATAATATACCATTCATGTTATTCTATGGTTCCAAAGATATCCAGAAAAAAAGCAACAAAAAGCAAATGCCAAGAAAACAACGTATGTCAGTATCTTGGATAAGCATCTGAATCATGGTCACTGCCAAACAAAGGCGATGCTAAACGAGGAGCAGAAAGTAAGTAGCAGTTCATCATTTCTAATGGCACAAATGGGAGAAAGTATTTATGAGGTTATATTTTTGTATGCATCACAACAAAAAGAGGCGCCTATCCACACCTAGCTCGTCAGGGGACGACGAATCCCTGTGTTCATCGCCGGAGCTGCGGCAGGAAATTGCCATCAAAAAATATTGCAAAGACACAGCCCGGAAGCTTGAGGCAGAAAAAGAATTCCTTAAAAGCATGGTGACTCTCTGCAGCGATGCCTCGAGAGCAAGAAATTTAAATGTAAGTTTTCCTGACCTTACACTACTATGATTGACAGTGTGTTAAATCATTGCAAGAATGAAAAGAAGATTAAATGAAAGGGCTAAGTTATGCCCTTTAACTTTCACCACAGTGTAATTAGATAGCTTGCACATTGAAAAATGAACATCCATAATTTACAGTGCTTGTCAGTTGTTTAAAACTCATATGAAAGACTAGCTTAATGGCCTGATCTTATCTCATGGCGTGGAGTTTCCTCAGCAACTCCTTGTATCTTGTCACCCGCACAATCTGACAATCTGATATTTTCTGTGATGCATAAGATCAGCCTGAACTCGTTTATATAAAAGTGCAATCACCAAGTTTTGTTGCTAGGCAATATCATTTTATTGAAGCATAACCAAAATTTTAACTTAAACACTTTGCTTCATACGTACTAAAAGAAACAAACGAAATGCGAACACAACTGAAACACTAACAACAAAATGAAATCTTAGCTAGGGGAAATTCAATAGTAGAAAAAATTAATTTCTTGAAGGCGTGAGTAGTCTTTCAGAATTGTTAATCAACCTCGCTTGTATTTCCAATAGCTCATATATTTGTTTCTGGGTTGGCATCTCAGTTCTCTTTGCGTAATGTATTTAGTATTTTTATAGCCCTTTCATGATGTTTATTGCAAGATAATTTTTATAATGCCAGAATTTTTATTACACAGGCTGATGAACTCCTCGTGAAGTAGTGAAAAACCGCGAAAGTAAGTTGGTTCATTTCTCTGCTGTTAAGGACATTTCATTTCATGAACGGTTAGCACAGTATTGACGCAGCCTGTACCTTAACATTTATTGAAATGTTTTTTTACGTGCACAAAACGACGGATGTGAACTTTTAAATGCAGCTACACCTGTGGATAACTGTGATACTAGGGTGCAAAAGAGCACTTAACAGCAACCACAATGCAGTAAGTGCACTTTTATGCCAGGCGCCTTTTTAATGTCGCATGCTTAGCCAGTATATGTTATTTTTTACTTGTATTTGCTGTTTCCTAGTCTGTCAATATTTCGTGCGGTCCCCCTACCTTTCTACTTTCAGTTGCCTAGCCTATTTTTAGTTGACCTATATGTCGGCTAGTTGACCTTCCAAATTAGTTGCAGTCCATGTGACATAACAGTGTAATCTACTGAGTGCACTATTTTTTTGAAAGAGCTTGTAATGGGCAGCCTCATGTGCACTAGCACAGAGCTGTCCTTGAGAAAAACAAGGCTCTTCTAGGGCTCTTGTGGAGTAGTTTTTACACATTGGACTGAAGCATCTGGAATTACCAGCAGGTCATTAGGAGAGAGAGCAAGAGGGAACACAGGGATGGTAACCAGAAGGGCGCTCCGGTTGGCTACCCTGAACTGGGAGGGAGAGGGTGAGGGGGTTTAAGAAGGATGAAGTGAGAAACAGAATCACAATCTGTCAAGCAAGCATGATGCCCTCAGGTGACGAAACGTGAGCATGAATCCTGAACATAGCGGATGTGGAAATGAGCGTGTCTCACCAGTGAACTTTTTTTTGTCTTCTTTAGCCTAATCCCCAATTATATACAATTTTATTTTACTTCTATCCTCTACTCTTTTGACATATTGTGAGTAGACATGAGAGTAATCTCACTAACTTCCTAACAAAGAGAAACGAGCCCTGCTGAAGAAAGCTCTTAGGGAATCACTGCAAGCGATCTGCTGTAGCCTTCTTTTAATTGGGGGTGATATAGTAATGTGAAGTTATTTCATTTGTTTTTAATACTGTGGACACCCTGCATCGGGGCAGGCTTTTCCCAGAAGGGGGCAAAGCAATGCAGCAAATTCGCAGCCCTCGTCTGGGAAGTTTTCATAACCATTGGTCTAAAACATACCAAAGCGCCAGCAGATAAATGCGGAATGTCCCACGAAAATGCTGGTTTGCGATATAACATATTTATTTCTCTGAGTTTCAACTGCTATTCTTTGGTGCGTTGCTTTCCGTTGTTATTCTGCTTGTTGTTAATTCACTTGCTACCGTCTTACATACTTCACTAGATAGAGAAAGTTTCAAAAGGATGCAGGACTTCCTGCTACATATATTCTGCGTTTTCTGTTGCACGTTTTGACACAGGTTTCATAAGCAAGAAGCCTGCGCCTTGCACAGGACTTACAGTTGTGAAGGCAACTATTTTTAAATGGTGAGTGTAGTCTACTGGGCTTTTAACTTGACTAGTTGAATTCTGTGCCATGGATGCAGATTACGGACAATGCATACATGCGACTTAACATGGACAGCACTGGTGGCTACCTGAGGACAGTGGAAACTGTAATTGGACAAGTTTTTAATAAATGATAACCTGTTGGGAGGATATACATGTATTACTGTGATACATACTTTATTTCTGTGCTTTTTTGCAGCTCCAAATCAACTCGAGAAGTTTGTTTTTGAATATTTTGCACAACGTCTGCGCTTTTTCGGTTTCCGCTAAAGTTTCGAAGACATAGTAATATGCTAAGGAAAGCGCTATATCGTTTGTACGGGCTTTTGATAGCTGTAAATGTGTCGCCGAGCACAATTAGCAATTTTTGCGTAGTGCAAATTTATCTCACAGAAAACAACATCATGGTCACTAACTAATACCTGGGAGTACAACAGGATGTTTCGCAGTCGTGGGAGCATTCGTGAATATCGGATCTAAATTATTAGCTCCACTCGTAGGCTGATGGACTAACTGAGTCAGAGAATTAAAGGAGCAAATTTCAATGATTTATTTGGTTGAAGCACTCTCTACTCTCGACGTAGGCCCTTGCTCCCCCCAGCTAACTTCTGGGAAGTTAAAGTCACCTCCTATTACCATGTAGTCAGTTTGTACACCCTCAACTGCATTATTCAGCTTATGCAAAACATTTCCCGGATCACTCGGTGGGCCGTAAAATGAACACAAAGAAGGAATTCTGCCATTTTGAAGTCTAATGAAAGCCCAGATGGCCTCACTTTGCGGTGACGCCACGAGCGTTGCGGTGACGACTGCAAGACAGCTCGTACAGGCGGAGTGCCGGGGTCATACGATCAGCAGCAAGGTCACCGGGCCCATGTCCTTGTCCCGCGACAGGCATCCAAAATTAGCGTGTCAGGAGGGTGTTGTTCGCGCCGACGCGCCTTACTTTGTTGGAAGGTAGGGTAGGGGCTGCCCCCCCCGCCCTCTCGTAGCCGCTGCAAACTGCTCGCCGGAGACTACGCAGCTCAATAACTCCCGGCCGCAAGGCAGCAGGCAGGGACCCATACAATGGACAGCACGCTGGGGCAGCTTCTCTTGAACTCTTCATATCTCTCCTAGGATCTCCAAAAGTTTGAATAAAAAACAATGAAGACCACGCAAACTCACCATCTGGTAAAATGCGGAGCAATGCAAGTGCCAAACAATCCTACCCGGCACCGCCCAAACTCTCGGTTCATTTGAACGTAGCTGGCTCTCTTCGGTCGAAACACATTCGCGGTTCGCTTTCCGGCATGGTGATGTTAACTGATGAACTGCGTTAGCGTCTCTGGTGCCGCGTCTCTGGTGCCGCATTAGCGTCTCTGGAGCCCCCCAAAATACCACGTTCGTTAGAACAAAGTCAGCTTTCTGTAGTTGAGCGAGACCTCTCGGCTCTAGCGAGCATAAATATAAAACAAGCAAACCCGTTTGCGCGTGCTTGTGCCACGGTACGACTATGTCCTCCCAAAAGCGACAGGAAGATCCCGAAGAGCCTTAGGCCTACTCGCTCTTAAAATTCCGGGTGCCAACAAAGGGCCAAGGACAATAGCTAGAACACAACGCTACGAAGAGATACGTTTCTGCCAAGGTGACCCTAACGCGAACGGCGCCTACCGCTTCTCGCGGTGTCGCAGCGCCCCCGTGCTTTTCTTGTAATCACAACTGCAATTCAAATCAGCTGGTTACAGCACCCGGCTCCCAGAGCCAAATAGACAGAACAGAGAATATTTACAAATATGTACAAGAAAAATCGGGCCACCCTCCAGGCTTCCGTATTCATTCGCTTCTCGCTTGCTGTTCTCCGTGGACGTCTCGGTCTCGCCCTCCATGTGCGGACCTCGTAGGTTCACCTTCCAAAGGTGTACCGATGAATTGCTCATCAAAAGCGTAGCATGCACGGCAATTCTCCCATGCTGCTATTACGCTCATCTCGCTGTCCAGAAAGCATCTAAGCCTTGCTAGCAACTCCGAATTCGGGTCAGGCCTAACGCTGTTAGAAATCCGGGCGGGCATTCTACGAACCGAACTGACTGTCGTCCCTCGTCCCAAGAGCTTGCCACACGTTGGGACGCCATTGTGGAGATAGAGGGGGACAAAGCCTTCCGCCTTGCCCCGCGCTCCCACTCCGCGGATGCAGCGTTCCCGCTCGCTAACCGCGGATGGGGTTCGTGCTCGAGGGACAAAGGGAAGGGACGACACAGCGTTAACACTCATATGCTATTTAATACACTTGCAATTAATAAACAGAGCGGGCTAGGTAGCTACAAAACATCAACGAGGCAATTCTCGGAAATAGAAGGCTACGTAAGAATGTCTTCCGACTTACCGGCTGGGGCAGGGGCTCGACTTTGGAGGTATCGGCGGCGAACGTTTGTATGCGCCGATAATGGCGGCCGGGTTTTCCCGTGCGCGCCGCATTCTTGGGCAAAGCCGTTCCCTAGCATTTGCTGGGGAAGGCGACCAGAGCGCGCGTTTGCTGCGCTCGCTTCGCTGCCTGGAACCAGAAGTCCAGCGGCAAGGCACAACGGATCCCCGTGCGCCTGCCGCGGAAGGTGACGAGACTCTGTCCGGTCCCGCAGAATTCCTGTTTCCACAATTTTTAACCTCTTTACTATGCTCTAACAACCGCTCTCTTATCATTCTATCGGTCGCAGAAAAATCTTCCGATATTCTTATCTTGTATCCTTCAAGTTCCTTTGCGTTTGACAAAACCGCTTGCTTATCTTGTAGTAAGTGAAGTTGGCAATAATCGGTCGAGGTCGATCTTCTAAAAACTTTCCTAAGCGATGCACCCTTTCAATTGCAATGTTGTCGCTTTTCAAAGTGGAGGTGCGAAGGTCTCCCACTTTCTTTTCTACTGTCTCGTGTGATGCTCGTTCGTATTTATCTTCCTCTTGACTGTGTAGCGTTGCATGGCTAGTTCGCCGCCGTGCCGCATATTTGGCCTCTGACGCTGGCTACCCAGGCAAGAGGAAGTTGGCATGCGAAAATGAATCGACCGGCCATCTAGTCAGCACCCAATCAAACAGAAAGATACTTTGTTCTCTAACGACTTCGCTGTGGGCTTTATAAAGCCCATTTGGCAAGTGCACAACAAGCTCACTATCCAATCAGAGTGTTTGCAATGTACGCAGATGAGGACGTTGTTCCGACCCATTGCGCTACTCCGTTGCGCTACTCCGAGCATTACCTCGGTGAAAAGATACTGTGTCGTACATAGGTAGACACGCGTTTAGTTCAACTAAGAAAAACGGTTTCTGTTTTTTTTTTCCGTGGCATTGATGCTTGGTATAGGTTCCCTGCAGTGGAAGGCACTTTATTTGCTTTCACTGTACAAGAGCTCCTCTCGATTGTACGGCACAATGAATAGCACTAAAACTGTTTCCCTGCATGTTCCGGAGGTAACACACCGCCATTGTGTGTACGTCCTTTGCAGTGTTTTAAAATCGGGCTCGTGGGAAGGGATAGCAACAACGTCCGCCGAAGCATGTGCTACCATTTAAACTTTGTTGCTACGCAGCTGAAGCTGACCTTACCGCAAATATGCATTGCCGTCACATAGAAGGGCTGCACGTGGCAGAAAATTACTATCCAGAATGGAAACCGAGCGCTGGTGCTATTTCACGCTCGGTTACTGAAAACGACCATGGGCGCACGCTACCAGGGCATCGCTATGAAAAAGTAAAAAAAAAAACTCACACTTAGGTCAGAATAGTGATGATATCCAAAGTTTACCCAACTGGAACCGAACGCAATTCGATCCGGCATATAAGAATCGTCCTGCGTTTGCAAATATTGAGTGCAGTTTCTGCACATATTTTCAGGTGTTTACAGCTTTAAAGGAGAAAGACATGCGGTGATAGTGTCATGTTACTTATTTTTCTCTCTTGAATCTCCACTTACTCAAAGTCATCCTCAAACAGCGGGGTGTCGATCGACGGCAAATAAGAAGCTCGGAGGGAATCACTCGTGAGCCCGGCCGCGCCCGCTTTCCCTGTCTCTGGCGCTTGCTCCTGTCGTTCTGGTCCTCCAGTGTCCCTACGACCCGCATCGTCTGAACAACCCGCCCCCAAACACCCACACTCGATCGCCAGGATTGAACTTAACCTCACGGTGGCCTTGGTGTTTATCGACGAGCATCGTGAACGTTAGCTTAGCCCCATTTACCGCGTAGCGAGAATCATACAAGGGCGTCATTTTTTCTACAGAACTATTTTCGTAGAGCAAAAAATACTTTCAAATGTGTCAAACAAGATCACGTACTTAGAGCCTGCTTCTGGACACACTCGCTAGGCGATGCTAATATCTATCACCTGTTAGGGCCTCTAGGTCAGGCGCTCGCAGTGAGATATACCAGCTTTATCAGGGCGCAAAAATGGTAGCAGCGGCACTGACATTCCAGCAACGTAGTCCTTGGTAGTGTTCTTGCACGTGCTCTCTATGGCGGCAGAATCGGACCGAGGTGTGCGCGCCCTACTTTGTGCGCCCTGGTTAGCGTGCCCTAGTTTTGTGCAGACACTGTAGTTAGAAAAAATAAAAATGTCATCGGACTACTGCCTTTAACTGCTAAAGATATCCCGGGCATTTGCATCAGCTTGCAGCGTGGGTATCACCGCTTGCGATCAGGATAAGTACTTGACGCTACCAAGGAGTTATACTGGCTCTCCGACGACAAAAATTAAGCGTTTAGAATATAATTGCCAGGTCGGAAATTTCACCTCTTTCTATTGCCACCTGGTGGCAATAGAAACCATATCGATACTAGAAAAGGCAGGTCAGGAAGGAAGCGTCTTGTAATCTCAAGAGGCAGTGCCCTACTCATTGAAGCTAGGTCAGGGTGTCTTAGGACGCGCAGGTACAAAAAGAAATATAACGAAGATGACCCATGTGCTGCGTGCTGTAAATCTGTAGAAAAAAAAGAACACATGATACTCAAATGTGATGGTATCCATCCCGATTTCGATGCAGGCCTGTCACTCTTCCTGAGGCTTCAGTGTTATTAGATAGCTGTTGTCATGTAAATACATTTGCAGTAGAAAATACCAAAAATTCGAAGATTGGTGGCTTAAAAGCAGAGAGGTGGAATAAGGTTAGAAGTGTAGGAAGTATTTAAAAAAAATTGCGAGTTTTAATAACAAGAAATAGCACACTTAAACAAAATAAAGGAAGAAAGCGGAGCTCCTACCTTCCTTCCTTTCTTCCTTCTTTCATTTCATCCATCCATCCATCCATCCGACCGACCGACCGACCGACCGACCGACCGACCGTCCGTCCGTCCGTCCGTCCGTCCGTCCGTCCGTCCGTCCGTCCGTCCGTCCATCCATCCATCCATCCATCCATCCATCCATCCAGCGCTTGCCTCACAGATTGGCCAACACTATGGCTAGTCGCCGGGCGCCCCCCCCCCCCCCCCCCCCTCCCTTTATCCCATCCATTCTGCAGTGGAACGTAGGCTCACTGCGGCGCTATATCACGAACTCCGTGTGAGCGTGTTGGAAGGCTCGCCCGAAGTAATCACGCTGCAGGCGACGTAGTACATTCGCAAGCAGGACGGGGCGCCCCAAATGCGGCTGCCAGTCTCTGTTGGCTACCATTCACCCCCGACATGTGAGGAGCGGTCTTCTGCCGCAGTGCCATGTTGAGGTCCCTCCCACAAGCCCGGGAAATCTCGGTGTACTGTATTTGTGCGGTGCGACATACAGCACGTCTTCGTTTGCTTCGCGGCGGCGACTATCAACGCGCAGGAGTGTCTGGTGGTGACAGTGCGCGTCGGTGTTGTTCACACGTCGGTGGCTTGTGTCCATGTGCGCCCAGTTGTTGCGTGGAACGTGGTGTGGTTTTGCTCAGTGTCATCGTGCTCACCACTGCGTGTGGGGCAGTGCGCGAAACAGTGCGCCCGGCGATGACCTGCACGACGCAGCTACGCAACTGGCCCTCACCCCCCTTAACACCGGCGAGCCCACCTTCCGACGACGCGGCACACCTGGCACCAGCATGGACGTTTCCTTCGCGTCCAGCGGCATCGAGGCGACCTGGCATCGATTACCAACACTCGGGGACTCAGATCACTACTCTATCCTCATCGAGCCCACTGTTACGGAAGCGCGCGCTAAGCGCACTTACTCCATCGTGAACTATAGCCGCTTCCGCGTCGAGGTTGATGCTGCAGCCGCGTCCGACGCGGACTTTTTCTCCAGCCTGGTCCTCAGTGCGCTTGAAGCAACACGGCCCGCTGAGGTTCGGGCAGGCCAACCCACGCCCGATAATAAGCTCCTCAACCTGCGTGCCAGGCGAAACCGAGCTGAATGACGCTCACGGCGGACCGACATACCAGCAGACTAGACGGTATACAACCGGCTGGATGCGGCAGCGCGGCGGCACGCCAACAAACTGTACAGCCGGCAGTGGTCCTCGCTTTGTCAGAGGATGGAGGAAGACAGCAGCTCGCGGAGCCTCTTTTCCATCTTGCGGCGCTTTACACAACCGCAGGCGAATCCTCAGCCGCTAGCCGCTCTCGCTATTTCGAGCGGAATCAGCTACGAACAATTAGCTGAGTGGTCTGCTGACCGGTTCGCGCCGAAACGGCCCGCTAGCGCAGCCAGCGCGGCTGCACTTTCGAGCCTCGGAAGCGATGCCAGCGTCCCCCCTGCCACCTCGGAAGGTCCATACGACGCACCTTTAATCGCAGCCGAGCTCAACCAAGCGCTCCAGCGGTGCAAGCGTCGCTCTACTCCAGGACCGGACGGGGTGACCTACCAGATGCAGCGCAACTTGGAAGCGGAGCAACCTCAGGTCCTCCTGCAGCAGCTCACCTTGGTGTGGGAACGCGGGGTCCTCCGTGAGGATTGGCGTACGGCTGTTGTTTGTCCCATCCCAAAGTCAGGCCGCTCGCCCACGGAGCTCAGCGGATACCGTCCAGTGTCACTAACATCTGCGGTAGGCAAGCTCATTGAGCATTTATCGCGTTGCAGCGTCTGAACGAGCGGGCCGCGGAGGCGGATTTGTTTGACGAGCGGCAGACAGGTTTTCGTGGGATGCGGTGCACAGCCGATTTCATCTCTGACGTTGTCGCCGCGCTCGAACACGCCGTCACGGCGAGGCAGGCAGCACTGCTGCTGCTGCTGGGCACGAGGGGCGCGTTTGACAACGTCAGCCGGGCACCCATTCTTGCGACGCTTAAAGTGGCCGGAGTGAGCGGGCGAACTGTGCGCGTGCGAGTCGGAGACGCGCTCTCCGAGCCTCGCCCTGGTGGACACAGGCGTACCGCAGGGCTGTCTCGTCACCTTTTGTGTTCAATGTGGCCATCTGGGTGGTGCTGGACTGCCTTTCCCTGTGGTGCCCGGGGCCGCCGGGCCAGGCGCTCTGCATGCGTGGGTGCCTGCAGGAGGCGCTGACCGCAACTCCCGCCCGTTTGCACGGCCGCGGTCTGTCGCTCTGTGCTGCAAAGTCCGTCGCCATGGCTTGCGCTTCGCGCTCGCCCGCTATACCGCCACCGTTCGAACTGGACCGGAATTCGCTCCCGTGGAAACGCTCAGTGCGTTACCTGCATGTGGACTTCGACGAGCGCCTCCCCTTCCGCCCCGCGGCGACCGAAGCCTGCGCGCAGATGAAGAGGACCACCGCCGCCGCACACAAGCTCACCGCTCGAGGCCAGGGCACCTCACAACAAGCCGCGCTGAGGCTCTACAAGGCCGCAGCCCTGGGGGCCGCTCTCTACGCGCTCCCGTTCGTAATGGTGCGCAAACGGAACTATCAACATCTCGAGGTTCAACACCGTAAAGTGCTACGTACTAGCCGGGCAGGGTGCGTGACCACTACAACTTCAGGCCATGTGACGAGCGTTGCACCACAAAGACAGGTTACACCATACGCCGGACAGCGGAACGCTACTGCAGCGTTTGCGCAAGTGCCCACTTTGGCGCACGAGAACGGCGCTGCTCGCGTACGAGCAGCTAGCCAAAGCCACGCCTCCATGCGGCCTTTCTTCGCCCTGGCCTGCTGCTTCGGAGGTTCAGCGAGACATCGTCGGGAACGCTGAAAAGCGGAGCATCCCGTTATGCGCAGTAAAGCAGTTGGCTGGCGCCGTCATCTACGAGGAACATCGAGAACACCTCCTGGTGTACACCGAGGATTCAGTGGCGAGCGACAACTGCCCCCTTGCAGCGGCGGCTACCATCCCCGCCCTGCACCTTCACAGACAGCAACATCTCACATTTCTGGGCTCCTCCACTGCTGCGGAGCTTATGGGCATTCGTTTGAGGCTCGACTTGCTCCTCTGCCTTGCTCCATCTCCGCCCCGACATGTGCTCTGCTATGCGACTCCCACACTGCCCTTAGCCGCCTGCAAACCCGAGGTCACGGTGCCCCTCTACTGTGTGAAATCCGCGTGCGCCTAGCGCAGCAGGGCGGCGCCATTCGCGCACACTTCGTTCCCGGCCAATTGTGGGAAATGAGCTAGCCGACGAACTCGTGACCGCCGCACACCAGCTACCTCCTGGCGACCTCCCTCTCGCACTGGAGTACGTGCGAGCGGTCATCTACGAGCACCTCCGACTGTAGCACCCCGACCCTCGCATCGCACGAGGGGAGCACATCGACAGCATCTGTGGCCGCTCCCTGACAAGGCTGCGGCGCGAAATGATCCTACAGGACGCAGGGCCTCACCTCGAACAGTGTATCGGCGCTCCTTTGATCGCAGGGCAGTGATCTTTGCAGGGCAGTGAAATTTGATCTTTATGTTTTGCCGCTCCCCTTACACAATGCCCTACGGGCCTGTAAGATATTTCAAATAAATAAATAAAAGTAAGTGCGCGCACCTGCGAGCGAACTCTAGTGTGCCTTTGTGTACACTTCAAACAGACGGGCTTGACGTCTCGTCTGTTCCGCGCCAGGTAATTCCCCACGTTGACAAAACGCTCCACGTGTGTTAGCTTCGGATGCTTTATAGCTGGCAGCCCGCACTCTACTCTTTCACAGTGAGCCGCGAGCGTTTTTTTTCTGTCATATTTTTGTAGCGATAGCTACACTACGCCACCTCTTCGACCCTCCAGCGTGGCACCACTTGAGCTCCGTGGCGGCGCCGTTGGTCACGTTGTTGGTCACGTGGGTTGATCCCGTGGTGCGGCCGTTGGTCACGTGGTGCGCAGCAGCTGCTGCTGCAGGCGGCGCGGCGTGCAGCAGCTGCAACAGCTGTGCGCATGCGCCGTGTCAAGTGGAACGAAGATGAAGGAACCCCCAGCGAAAGGGAGCGGCGAACGACTGACTTTGCTATTCGACTGAGCGAGTTCCACTCGGCGAGATGTAGCTATCCCGTCACTCCAGGTTTAAACAGAGCTAAACCACAGCCTTATTTTCTCTTTAGTGGTAGGACACGGCAAGAGCGCGGCATATAAATGTTTACTTTTCCCCTTTATTCCCTCTAGTCGCAGCTCAGGCGCTTCAGGTTTCGATTTCGATGGCAGATGCTGCGGCTAGCAATATATTTTGCTTTTATTGTTATACTATTAATAAATCGCCGCTAACAGCAACCACAGAAAATCCACTCATGACCGGCGCAGAAGCCGTAGCTCTGGGCCTGTTATGCGATGCCAAACTCCACTTCACTTAGAAGCGGTGGCACCCGGCAGTTGAAGAAACGACTCGAACATTCTGGAGATGTCGCCTTCTTCTGACCAATGGTGACACGCGCTACGGGATGAGGCTAGGCGAAAGTTTGCACTGTCGATGTAACGTGTGTGCGCGCGCCTGCCTTCGGGCGAAGTAACAGTCCCGGCGCACCTTATAAATAAGGGGGGTTTACCTCCGGTGGCCAGTTCTTGCTATAATAAGAAACGCTACCGTATGACTGCCAGCGAACATCGCAGTTGGCATAGCCATGGACCTGCAGAGGAAGCGCGCACACATCTTCGGGATGGCCTCATCGAGATCTTCCGGTAATGGGACTGTGACTGTGCCAGGTGAACAATTTTTGTTCATTCTGCTTGCCTATCTCGTGCATAAGTGCACTAGTGTTCTAAGTGTAAGGAAGATGACAGATCAGCTGGTGCACGCTCCTGGCTGGACTAGCTGACCTCAGACTGCTGTTGGCTCTGCTCCCGTTAAGAAGCTTCTCCGAATAGACCCCACCTTACATTTGGTGGAGGCGCCAGGTTTATCCTCTCGCCGTGGAACTCCGCAGCCGAACGCTATCCCTTATCGCGATGCCTTCAGATGTCAACCACCAAGCCGGACAAGTGAGCCCGGCCGCCGCCGTCTGTGCTGGCTCTCTCCGTCAGCGAGACCCTGCTATCTTCAGCGGCCCGGACGAGCATGATGTTGAGGTTCCGCTGATATCGTATTACCGCCTACAACAACTGAGACGCGGAAACCAAACTGAACAATGTGATTTTCTATTTGACTGGCGTGGCGAATCTGTGGTATCGGAACCACGAGGCGGACATTACACCATGGTCTGTTTTCAAAGCAAACTTCTCAGAGGTTGTCACAAAATTCGGCGCATATTAGGAACAAAAAAAAAAGCCGCAGCGCGGAAGCAATCGGGCCCGCGCCCTGTAAATTAAAACAAAAACAGCGGAGAAGGAACCCCTGAGAGCGCGTAACCTTGCGTGTGCTGCTTCCCTTTCCACCCAGTTCGCCGGCACGGCGCCGAAGAAAACATGGCCGCGCGCGCCGTCGATTTCTCCAGAATTTCCCAGTAGTTTCTACTCATTATCGACGGAGAGGGCGTAGCCCCGACAGTGCAAAGTGGTGCCCTCTCTTTTTTTTCCCTCGCATGGCCGACGCAGCTAGACGAGAAAGCCCTCGATGCTTCTAGAACCCAGTCTCCAAGCCTGACCAATGGGGTCGCGCGCCCGGTGCGAGGAGGAGAAGGAGCTTGTGCAATTGATACTGCGTGTATGTGCGCGCCTACCTTGGGGCAAAGAACGAACAGACGCGGGCCGCGCCTATAAATGAGGGGCGTTAACCGCTGTCAGTCCGAGCCGCCGTTTAAGCTTCCGATAAATGCGCCCGCTCGACTCCCGGGAGAACACCACCGCCCAGCCACGCACCATTGTGGCAACGTGCGGCAGTCAGGGGATCGGCCCTGTCGTGCTCCTCAAGTCGTCGGACTGTCGCAGTGCCCGGTAAACAAATTGTGTTTTGTTGTTTGTCTCTCTCTGTGTTAGTGCACTTAAGGTGCAGGGATTTTGTTGTATTGTGATCTCTCTCAGGTGTTACTTTGAACGGGTTGCATTGTATTTGTAAATCACTTTGTATGTGCTCCTACGAATGATTGCATATTTCGATTTTCTAGCGCTATCCGGCATAGCAAGAATTCTCTTTTCAGTCCTCTGTATGTTGCCTTCGAAAACACTTAACAAGCTGCGACAACTGTAGCACACCAACGGAGGCACGTTGTATTTATGTCTGCGTAGAAGGCAGCGGCTTCTTTTATTAATTCGAAAGCATTAGATGGCTCAATTTCCAGGTCATATCCGCAAAAAAGTACCCGCAAGAAACGGCGCCTTGCGACGTCACGAGCCGACGAGTCACGCGACGATGATGATGACGTAACGTAATTAGCCAGTGTTAATTAATATAATTGAGCAACGCTAAGACTAATTGGTATTAATAGTGATGGCATCATATGAGTGTGACGTCATACCAGGTCACGTGACGGCGATGTAATGTGCCATCAAACCTAGTCACGTGACGGCGATGTAATATATCACGCCTACTCATGAGACAACGATGTAATTTTTCGTCATACCAGGCCCCCATCCACCCCCCTTTTCACCCCATTCCAAGATCCATATGGATCCCACATTACTACACATGCGCGCATGACGCATTACAATGAGTGCCCAAAACCCGGCCCACATTAAGAACATTCGGATTGTCCAGCAGGTATACGCGCCAGTTCTCATGTATATGATACTGCAAATATCATGCAACGACACATGCCTTTGACTCTCGAGATGATGGCGATCATAATGATGCTAACAGTGTATCCTTATGAGCCCGGGAAAGTCTGATATACCGCTACCAATTTAAAAGTTGCCAGAATATTGATTAAATATTGTACATTACAAAGCTACCGAAGACAATTATTATACGGAAAAATAGGAGCACCTGCAGCTAATAATTAAGGATGATGACGTTCCTGGGAGGTCAAGACACTCCTCCGTTTGCGCCGCTTCCTTCTAGGTCGTTATGGTAATTGTTTCGATATCCTGGGAAATCTCCGATGACTCGGTGAACGCGCGGCATTTTGAAAGAAAGGGATAGATCCCGTCTTCGAACATTGTGCCAACTATTAAACTCAAATGGTTCAAAACAACTGGCCTAAAATGGGCAGCGTGAACTGCGCTCTCTATCAGGATCACCACGGCTCTCCGCTCAAATTTCTCCGCAGCGAAATCTTTTTCCGAGCCCCCCCCCCCCCCCCCCTCCAACCCACCCACCACCTTTCTCCCTACCCCGGGGGGAAAAAACCCGCCTAAGTACTTATATGCCTCAACCAAATTCTGGGAACCATTTCGCCAACCAGTATCAGCCAAGCTGCTTTAAGACAATCACTTGTTTTCCTTTAAAACTGAACTAATCAATGGTACGTCAGCATCCTCGATGTTTTTTACCCACGGTCACCGCGCGAGCATTCAGCGAAGCCGTTTACGATGAACGATGGGTCTCAGCAAAATAGTTGAAGGACAGATAACGTGTAGTGACGGGTGGTCTGCAAGGCAGGCCGCCAACCTAAGTGATCCCATACGAGAAAATAAAAAAGAGAGTGATTAGAAACATACAAACAAAAATTGCACACTGAAAACATAAGCGAACAAGAGTGTGTCCCATTAATTGTCATATTAGAAGGTGTGAAACAGCGACTCAGCAGCACAGCGCGAGCATGTAATATGTTCCATTCACGCGTCATTAAAAAAAAAGGAAAAGGAATCAGCTACCACATCATCGTACATTCATTATAGTTTTGCATTTTTTCGCCCCTGCAACACCGGTATGCTGGTGCGTTCGCCTCGTGTTGTGGTGTTTCTGCATAATAAGCCAATTTCCGAAAAGTAACAAGGAACAGGAGACCAGAGAGAGAGAGAGTAAACTTTATTCTTCCAATTGAGAGGTTTGGTTGTGTGCCCGGAGACTGCAGATGTCTTCCAGGCTGAGCGTGGTTGGCGCCCCTAGTCCAAGGCACCACTGTCCCTGGCCATCCGGCATGCGTGGCTCACAAGGTCCCTTTGGACCTTAAGCTGGCTGCTGGTTAGCCGGTCCTCCCACTGCTCCGCATTTGGGTCTTTATTATTTCGGAACGCTACATTGTGTGTACATTCCCATGTGATATGATATAACGTGGGGGTTGCCCCGCACCACGGACATGTATCCCTATACTGCTCTGGATACATCTTATGTAGGACATGA
The DNA here is from genome assembly GCF_052857255.1 of Amblyomma americanum. Classification (NCBI taxonomy): domain Eukaryota; kingdom Metazoa; phylum Arthropoda; class Arachnida; order Ixodida; family Ixodidae; genus Amblyomma; species Amblyomma americanum. Next base: position 83,144,219 of record NC_135499.1, read on the forward strand.
AGGTTGTAGAAGGTCTCTGTTTGGAGTCTTCTCCAGCATGTCGCCTCGTATTGTGTTAGCTGAGGGTGTGGCGGGCGGTATTTGCGCCTTCTGCCTTTAATGAGGTTGAGGATAGCTGCGTACGTGAGCTCCACCGTCATCCCCGGGCCGTCCGAGGCATTTGACGCACCAGCTCGGGTAGTGAGCTCGCGAGCTAGCTTGTCTGCCTTCAGATTGCCTTTGATTCCGGCGTGTCCTGGTACCCAGTAGATCCTATGTTGGATATTTTCATTGGTTCGCTTCGTCTTCAAGAGTATCTTTAGTGCTTTCTTATTGATTCTTCCTGCCATGTAGCGTCTGCACGCTTCCTGGGAGTCAGTTAAGATTGTGAGAGATTTGTTGGTGCGATAGCCCTCGACTGCCGCTAGGGCTACGGCTATCTCCTCTGCCTCAGCTATCGTTCCATCTCTCGTGAATGTACCGCTGATGAGGTCACCTTCCTTCGTTGTTACAACCGAAACTGTTTTCTTGATGCTTTGGCTGCGATTCCATGGATACAGTGTGGCGTCAGTGTACACTACTCGATCTTGTGTGGCTATCTTCGTTTCTACATATTTAGCCCTTGCCTGTCTTCTTCCTGCGTGGAGGTTTGGATCCATATTCCTGGGTATAGGACTAACATGGAAGGTTCGACGTATTTCATCTGGGATGTTTTACGATCTGTCCTCGATGTCCAAGGCTTCTTTATAGTTCAGCCTTCTTAAGAGGGCCCTTCCTGTTGTCGAGTTCCTTAACCTTTGTATTTGCGACATGAATTGTGCCTTACTAAGCTCATAAAAAGTGTTGTGCAGCCCCAGTTCTGCCAGGTTGTCGTTTGACGTGTTTTTTGGTAAGTTCAGAGCTGTTTTGTAGGCGGCTTTGATTAGAACCTCCGTCTGATTTTCCTCGCTTTTGAGCATGTTGCGGTATGGTAGTGAGTAGATTATTCTGCTGATGACTAGGCTGTTCAGTAGTTTCAGCGTGTCGCACTCCTTCATGCCATATCTTCTGGATGATACTCTGGTTATCATGCGGCAAACTTGTTCCGTTGATTTTTTAAGCAGGTTTATCGTGTGGTTGCATTTGCCGTTGCTCTGTAGCCACATGCGTAAAATTCGAATAGTCTCCTTTTCCGGGATGGTGTTGTCCTCGAGCTTTATTTCTAGTCTTGCATCCGTTGGTTTATTTCCTATCCTAAGGATTTCCGATTTTTCGGTTGAGCAGGTTAAACCCCTCGTTTTGGTGTATTGCTCGATGCAGGTTGCTGCCTCTTGCAGTTGCTGTTCCTTCTGCCCCAGTGATCCCTGGTTCGACCATATAGTTATATCGTCCGCATATATGGCGTGTCCTATGCCCGGGATGTTTTCAAGTTTCCTTGCCAGACCGATCATGCTTAGGTTAAAAAGGATTGGCGATATAACCGATCCCTGCGGTGTGCCTTTATTTGGTGTGTCTATGGTACCGCTTCTTATATCTCCTAATCCTACTGTGGCCGTTCTTTCTGTCAGGAAAGATCTTACATAGTCGTGGATTCTCCTTCCGCAGTTGGTATTGTTGATGCCTTCCATTATAGCCGCGTGGCTAACGTTGTCGAAGGCCCCTTTGATGTCAATTGCCATAATTATGTTTTCTCCTTGCTGCGGGGAATTGGCAATTACCTCATGTTTGAGTTGTAGCTGGATGTCTTGCGTTGACAGGTTTTCCCTGAACCCAACCATGATATGGGGATACAACTCATTGTGCTCTAGGTAGTTTTGAATTCTTTTGGTTACAATTCTTTCATAGAGCTTGCCGAGGCAAGATGTGAGTGAAATGGGCCTCAGGTTTTCTACGTGTAGTTTCTTTCCGGGTTTGGGGATCATTACAACCATAGAGTGCTTCCATTCCTTGGGCACCAGTCCTGCCTCCAATTGTTTGTTTAGGTAGGTAGTGAGCTGTTCGACTGCCTCGTCACCCAGGTTGCGGATTAGGGAATTCCTAATTTTGTCTTCTCCAGCTGCTGTGTTCCTTTTGATGGACCTAATTGCAGCGTAGACCTCATCTCTGGAGATCGGTTTGTCTAGCTCCGGGTTTTCTCTGCCTCTGTAGTTTTCTTGATAGGCCGTGGGCTTGTCCTGGCCGTAGCATTTGATGCTGACTGCTTTAAGTAGCTCCTCATCGGTTCCTTCATGCTGGTGGACAAGGCGGTGGATGGCCTTGTTGCATTCCGTCTTTGTTTTGGTAGGATCCATTAGACTCTTTAAAATCCTCCATGTTTTAGTCGTGCTCAGCGTGCCGTTAAGTGAGTTGCTGAACTGTTCCCAGTTTTGCCTTGCTAACTGCATCGCGTATTCCTCCGCCGTTGCCGTAATTTCGGCGATTCTTTTCTTTAACTTTATGTTCCACTTTTGCTTTTTCCATCTTTTCACGAGGCCTCGTCTTGCCTCCCACATCCTGATTAGTCTCGAGTCTATCTCTGGTGTAGTCTCAGTTCTATCTATTTCCTTTGTATACAGCTCTTGTGCTTGACTTAGCTGCTGGGTCCACTCCTCGATTGAGGAGATCTCCCCTTTTATCTGTTTACATTTCCTGCGGAAGTTATCCCAATCCGTAATTTTGGCCGCACCTATTTTTCTTTTGACGTATTTGCTCTCTATCGTGGTTCTGATTATGTAGTGGTCGCTTCCTAGGTTCTCTAATAGATTTGTCTACTCTGCCTGTGCTCCTTTTACGAAGGTTAGGTCTGGGCATGTATCTACGCTGACGCTATTGCCAATGCGGGTGGGTTGATTTTCATCTGTGAGGAGGGTGGATCCTGTGAGTTCCGCCGCTTCGTTTACTCTTGCGCCCTTCTTGTCCCCATTATGGTACCCCCATTTTGGGTCTCTCGCATTGAAATCTCCGGCTATAACGAGGATGTTGTCCTTAGCTTTCTTGCTTATTTCTTTAAAGAGTTTGCTGAAATCTCCGTCCTTCTGTCTTGGGGGGCTGTATAGGTTGACAATGAAGATGCTTTTTGCTTTCAGCTTACGTTTCGGTATGACTTCTGTTATCGCGTATTCGATTTTTGTGTCAGGAATCTCTCCATGATCAATCGTATTGAGCCTTTTGTTGATGAGGGTTGCTATCCTGCCGTTTTCTTGGCATGTGAAACCCTTTAGTGATGGTGGTGTGGCTCCTTTTGATTCCTGCAGTAGGAGGAAGTCCGGTGGCGTTCCTTGTGTGTAAATGAATTGCTGTAGGAGTCCTTGTTTCCTCTTAAATCCTCTGCAGTTCCACTGCCAAACGTTTAATTGGTTTTGTCCAGCCATGATAGTTCGTTAGAGGTGCTGCTTGAGTTTTCGGTGTTGAATCTTCTTTCATTGTATAGCCTGTCTCGGGCTTCACTCGTTACCTTTTGTGTGTTCTGAGTTTTTATGTAGCTTCGGATGCACTGTATGTCCTGATCGTGGGCTGCCTGTTTTAGCATTAGTTGCTCTATTTGTTTACTCTGTTGTTCTATCTGTTTACTCTGCTCTTCTTGTATCTGCTTAAATTGCTGCATATCTTAATTAGTGGTTTTAGCTGTTCTGTTAAATTGGGTTCTTTAGGTTGCTGGAGCCTATATTCTGGGGCTGGGGGTGATTTTTTGGGGCTGCTTTCTTTTAACCTCCTCACCTCCCTTCTGAGCTCTGCTATTTCTCCTAGTAGCTGTTTGTTAATCATTTCCAGTTCCCTGTCTTTTCTATCCTGCGGAGACAGTGATTTGGGAGGACCCGCTTTCCAGCTCACCTTGGTTTCGTTGCTTTTCTTTTGCTGCGGTCCCGCGTCTTGTTTTTCCTGTTGTTCCCCTAGAGGTGGATGCGAGTCGTCCCTCTTCTCTCCTCTGGGTTTGCATTTGGTTCCTTCCTGGGGGCTCTTGCTACTGCTTCTGCTTTTGGATCTTTCATCGAAGTTGCTGCCGTTGTGGTCTTCTCTTTCCGAGCTGAACCATCTTGGTCTTCGGTTGCGGCTCCTGCTCCCTCTCGACTGTCCCATGGTTCTTCCGTTGCTGATGTGTTGCCGTCCTCTCAGCTCCTCTTTAGTTTTCAGTCGTTTCTTGCAGTCGCTGCTGCCTGTGATGTGGGCTTCCCCGCAAATCATGCACTTGATATGGCATTCGTGTTCCGTTGCCGGGTTCTTGGTTCCACATTGCCTGCAGGTTCTTGCTTCCGGCGTGGGGCAGACGTCGGAGCGATGCCCCTGCTGGCCGCAGACGAAACAACACTGCCTGGTTGGTCTATACGGATATGTCTTATGCTCCGCTGTGTCGAGTATCACCCATTTTGGTATAAAGGGTCCGTCGAAGGTGATGAGAGCTGTTCGGCTTCTCCCCAGAGCTCTTGCGACCAGGATTTTCACCCCCTTGGTCTGGACTCGGAGGCTTTCTTCCAGTTCTTTCGGCGTAAGGCCTAATGGTATGCCGTGAATTACTGCTCTTTTGACTTCCTCCGGCATTGCTACGCATGTTTGGACGTCGTAGCTTGTGCTCTCGAAGGTCAGCTGATTGATTTTCCTAATGTTGTCTGCTGTTTCTTCTTCCGCTGCGCTGGCTATAATGATAGTGGATCCCGGTCTCAGCCTGGTTAGAAAGCTTCCTGTACTGATCTCACCGCTTGCCTCGTAAATGGCCTGTGCGACCTGATACGTGTATTCGTCTCCCACCTTGAGTCCACCACGTGGTCTCATTACGATTTCGACTTTCTCCCGCGGGAGTGGTGGCAGCGCTTGCGTAGGTCGTTGTTGCTCTTCGCAAGATGTTCTTGTTGCGCCGCAGGCGTTGCTGCGTCGCGTCTGACGTCACCGGCAGCTGCGTTTGCCGGCGCCATCTTGCCATTGTTCTTCCCTTGTAGAGGCTCCCTTGTTTTCGAAATGGCAGCTTCCTTGGCTTCTCGCCTAGCCTGCTTCATGAATCGTTTGGATTGGACTACCTTCCAATGCTTCTCTTTCATGCTGTCGTAGGATCCGCTGATATCGGTTCCTTGCTGTACCCCCATGGTTTTGTGGGGGCCTGTGCGTTCCGCCTCCGTGCGTTGCGCATCCTCCAATTCCGCATCGTTGGTGACCTCCATTCCTGATTCTTCCTCTCGATCTTGGGCTGGATCGGATATCGGGTTTCCTGCCGTGGTTTGATTTTGCGTTCGCATCTTCACCCCAGCCATCTCGGGTGTCCGCATGGCCGGTCGCCCCTGCGGACGCGGGGCTGCTAGGCCTTGTCTGTAGGCCTAGCTCCCTCGGTCACTCGGCCCGATTTCGCAGACCGGTAGAAAAACCAAAAATTGGCTTACCGGGTTGAAGAAGGTTTCCTCGTGACCCTCTTGTCTTGTGGTTTCTATTCCGCCAAAATTATTTGGTGCCCAGGTGAACTGTCCGGTTGAGGAATTGCTTTTTCACGGAGCCCATGCACCGCACGTCCGCTCCGCGTGGCGATCGCAGCGCCCTCGACCAGAGAGAGGTTATTCGCAAGGATAAAAAAGCGAAATTATATTTGTATCTGCTTGCAATATGGAACGGGAATATACATAATTAGTGTGAGATTCGAAGTGGGAAATGTCCGATCAAAAGCTTCAACGGGGTTACAGGTTTTTCTGGCTTCGTGCTTTTTTAATCAAATCAGTAGGTGTCCATGTCAGGAACCACCTGAATGGCATTCTCTCGCCTGTGCCGACTACTCCAGTTTTTGTTAAGTCGGTTTGTAATGTACAGCAGGATCCCCTTTAATCGACTGCAAGGCAAGAGCCATGACGCCAGCGCCGGCAACGAGCATGAACACGAAGAAGTCTTGCTTGGGGCTCTCCCCGCTGCGACGAATTTATTGCGTGCCTGTTGGACTTGACTTGTTTGTTTGCGGCATTAAACAAAGCTACCTCGGGTCAACGTGCGTTACGTGCTTGGCGCGCTCCTGGGAGTTTGAGCCGACCGGCAGGCAGCCGGGTGCTACGCCAGCAGGGCAAGGGGGAGAGAGAGTGGCGTGCTGTGACAGCAACACTCCTTCCGGGAAAACCTGAGGTGTGCGTCTTCCTGTATGCTCCGACTGAACGGACATTACAGCGCAGCACCGGAAGCTAAGAGGGAACTGTGGCATCCAGTTGTCCGAACAGGGGAAACCGAACATCAAGCGACATCACTGCATGAACATTGCGGCGGTGCCCTGGAACTCTGCTTCGGAAGCGGCACTCGTCGGAGTAAGACGTGCCAACATCAAAAAGTCTCTACCTCAAAATTTCGACCTCACTCAACTTCGAACTCACGCTTGAGGTTGAGGTCTGATTTGCTGACCTCACTCAAAAAATTTCGAGCCGTCGCCGACCTCACCTCCACCTCACCTCACGACGTGCGTGAGGTTGAGGTCATTTTGAGGTTGAGGTCGAAACCTCATGAGGTTGCCTACCTCAGGCTCTGACACGCGAACGCAATACGAACGTCGACTCGCCTGCTGGCCTGAACGATGCAAGAGACCAGTCATCGCTCCTACCGCACATCAAGAGCTTCATCCGTCAAGAAGTTGACCGGCAGCGCTCGCTTATTTCAAGCCATTAAGAACTATTACCGCAAATAACTCCAAATCTGCGGCACATCATTCAAGAACAGGTCGCTGAGGCTCTCCCGCGAGCCCCTATGCCCACACATCTCGCGGCCCAGCTGACGTATGCTGACGTTGGTGCGTGACCTCGCCCACGTATCTATTTTCCGCCTCCTGGTCCCGTTCGAGAGCCTGCTGCTTTTATTCCACCGCCTGCTCACCTGCGAACCTCCTGGGGCACGCCTGATAAAACTCGACCGCCTGCTCATCTGGGAAACTTCTGGCGCACGCCTGGCAACCGCCCGATCTGCTACTTCTGCGGTTTGCCAGGTCATGTGCCTCGGCTTTGCCGTCGACGCATGAACGTCTAACGACCACCTCCTGAAGTTTCCGGTTGCTGGTCCCAGCGTCAGTACTCACCTCCTGCTGAGCCGCCCCTAAGCCGTTCCCTGTCTCCTGAGTGCACCTCCTTCTCTGGATGCCGTTCGCCTTCTCCACGTCGGCAGCTCCATCTCTCCGAGCGACGGCGCCTCACGACCACTCAAGAGAAAAACTAGGTGCCGCAGTTCCTTAGGCGAGAACTGCGCAGTCGTTGGAATTTGAGAGGCCTCGTTTGTCCGCCGCTGGTGTAATTGAAGTTCTTGTAGAGGGCGTATATTGTCATTTCGTGTGTCGACACTGTTGCTGCAGTTCCTGTCATGGATGCAGCGCTTTGCTGCTTTTTGACGAAAGTGAAGACGCCCCTTTCTGGTCTGTCGCTACGAACTGCAAGTGCGCACCTCATCCAGCCGTTAGCAGCGTGTACTGCTCAAGTAGTCATACGAGACATTTTATATTTGGTCGAGTTCATCGTTTTGCCGTCATGTTCGCATTCGATGACCTTGGGCTGGGACTTCCTATAGCTCCATGACGCGTTCATCGACTGTGCTCGGGCTCCAGTAGCGCTCTCTACGTTGCCGAATACCGTGCTAGAGACTCAAATTTGTGGTGCTCCTGTTTCTGCCAAAGTACTTGTCGCCGACAGTACCGATATTCCTGCGTGCTCTTCTGTGATTTTGCCTCTGTCCTGTGACTGTGTTTGAGATGCCAGTGTCATCGTCACGCCGCCTCCTACTTTTCTACACCGCCATGGTCTGCCGCTGCCTTATGCCCTGTTCACTTTATCAGCCGGCCTCACCACACTGTGGGTCTTCAACCCGTTTTCAAGCCCCTTCGCTTTGCGCCGCGGAGAATGAGTCGCAACCGTGCAGCTCTTTGATTCTGTTTTCAACCACCCCGACGCTGCCACAGAATCACCGCCGGTAGCCATGGACGCCCTCAGCTCACCTACTCCTGCGCCCGTTCCGTTGTCGACCGACCTCTTCCTTCGCTCTATTGACGCCACTCTTCCTCCAACTCAGCGAACCCAGCTTCTTGCGCTTCTTGAGGAGCTTAGCTCACCCTTTGATTTCCACCAACGTGTTTTGGGGCGCACGTCGACTGTCAGGCGCCGCATTGACACCGGCGCCCATGCCCCTTTGCGAAAGCGCCTATGTCGTGTTTCTGCCACTGAGCAACGAGTCATTGAAGAACAGGCGCCACCATGCTTCAGAGCGGCGTTATTCAGCCTTCCACCAGCCCCTGGGACTCCCCGGTTGTCCTTGTCAAGACGAAGAATGGCTCCGTTCGATTTTGCGTCGATTACCGCCGCATTATTAAGATCACAAGCAAAGATGTCTACCCTGTGTTCCGTATTGCTGATGCTCTGGACTGCCTGCAAAGCTCGGAGCTCATTCTTTTCATGATTTGCGCTCTGGTTATTGGCAGCTCCTAATGGCAGCTGCAGATTGTGCCAAAACCGCGTTTGTGACCCCTGGCGGCCTCTACGAGCTTACCGTCATGCCTTTCGGTCTCTGTAACCCTCCTGCTACTTTCGAGCGGATCATGGATACCGTTTTGCATGGCCTCAAGTGGAAGAGGTGCCTGTGTTACCTGGACGATATAGTTATCTTTTCGGCCCACTTTCAAACACATCTGTGTCGCCTGAAGAACGTCTTGATATGCCTCACAAACGCATGCCTGCAACTGAACTTAAAAAAATTCACCTTTGCCGCTCGGTAACTGACAATTTTATGTCACGTTATGTTGAAAGACAGTGTACGCCCTGACCCCGCACAACTTCGTACCGTGAGCAAGGCGGAAATTTGGACGAGTTGGTAAGTGTTCATTTTCGCTCTCAGCGCAAATGAACACTTCGTACCGTGACTAAGTTTTCCAAGCCTTCCACCACTAAGGAACTTAGCAGCTTCCTACGGCTCTGATCTTATTTTAGGCGTTTCATTCGCAACTTTGCCTCAACTGCTGCACCTTTGACTCAGCTGCTCGGCACCCATGTCGATTTTTCGGCTTGTTCACTCGCATGCGGCAACGCCTACAACACTTTGCTGATGATGATTATGAATTTTTATGGCGCAAGGGCATCTATGGCCAAAGAGCGCCATGGCACAAGGTATTTTCTTTTTCTCAAGGTGGGGTCAAAGACCCATTTCCCAAGCATTTCGCCCTAAATAAGCCGAGCACCAGACCATGGGAAAGCTTGTACCCATTGTATCACCGGTGGGTACCCGACGGCACTGGGGATCGAACCCCGCACCTCCCGCATACGAGGCGGATGCTCAACCACTTGGCCACCGCTGCGGTTTACAACACCTTGCGTCGTGTCCTCACGGCGCCACCCATCTTGCGCCATGTCGACCCGGCGGCCCCGACTGAAGCTCACACGGATGCCAGTAGTATTGGTCTCGGTGCAGTGCTCGCCCAGCGCAAATATGGATTCTACGAATATGTCGTTGCCTATGCCAGCCATACACTTGCCAAGGCTGAGTCTACTCTGCGACTAAAACCAGTGCCTCGCCATTGTGTGGCCCTTAGGCAAGTTTCTGTCTTACGTGTACGGCCGTCCGTTCAATTTCGTTACGGATCATCATGCCTTTTGTTGGCTTCTTCACTGAAAGATCCTTCCTGCCTGGCGCGATGGGCGCTGCGTCTACAAGAATATAACATCCGAGTCGTCTACCTGTCGGGCCGCAAGCATCAGGACGCCGGCGCCTTCTCTCGCTCCCCTCTTCCCGCTGAACTTGCCAGCTTCTGCGAAATCGAAGTCCCTGCGCCGTCTCCCACCATCAGTGACCTGCCTTCTGAACAGCGCAATGATCCCTGGATTCGTGCTCTTCTCGACTTTCTCTCTGACCCATCGACGGTTACACCATCGCGCGCGCTGCGCAGTCAAGCTTCACATTTTGAGATCACAGATAACCTGCTTTATCGCCGTAATTATTTCTGGTGGACGAAAATGCCTCCAAGGCATTTCTCGCCACCTCCGGAACTATATCTGCTCATGTTTTCACGCTGACTTACAATGCGGTAACGCGGGACTTTTCAAGACTTACACGCGCCTCCGACGTCGCTACTACTTGCACGGCATGCACAATTTCGTTTCGAAATACGTCCGCTCCTGCTTCGACTGCCAACGTCGCAAGGCACCCACTAACCGTACTGTTGGCGAGTTGCAGCCGCTATCTTGTCCACCTCGCCCTTTCGACCGCATTGGCATTGATTTATATGGGCCCCTCCCGTATACTGCTTCTGGCAAACGATGGATCATTGTTGCCGTCGACCACATCATGCGGTATGCTGAAGCCGCCGCGCTCTCTGCTGATACGACACAGGATGTGGCATCCTTTCTTCTGCGGCGGTTCAGATTTCGACACGGTGCTCCTAGCGACAGATTCCGCGTCTTCCTATCTGATGTCATCAAAGCTCTGCTCCGCGAGTGCAACGTCATCCATCGGACTTGCGCCGCCTACCGCCCTCAGACCATCGGCCTCACTGAATGCTTTAACCGCACTCAGGGAGTGCACATTAACCGCACATCTCCGGTCAACTATATTGTTTATCTCCTCACGCCGTCACCCGATCTGAGACGCCGCGGCCGTGAATCTGTCCATATCCAGCGCCTCAAAACATACTACGACCCCGCTGTGTTGTCCGCCCCTTAAGTCGCCAGGATGGCTATTCTGTCCGGGGGCCATTGTAAGGAAGACGACGGTCATACGCGCGAGCCGCAAGGCCATCGCCTGGTGCACGCTCCTGGCTGGACTAGCTCACCTCAGGCTGCTGTTCACTCTGCTCGCGTTAAGAAGCTTCTCCGAATAAACCCTACCTTACACAAGCATTGTCTTGTAGTGTACGAATATTACTTCCTAGGCAGCGGTGGTGATGATGACGATAATAGTGAATTTTTACGGCACAAGGGCATCTGCAGCCAAAGAGTGACATGACACAAGGACTTTTCATTTACTGAAAGTAGGGTCAAAGGCTCAAGGTGGGGTAAAAGACCCATTTCCCAAGCATTTCACCCTGATTAAACCGAGCACCAGGCCGGGAGAAGCTTGTACCCATTGTATGACCGGTGGGTACACGAAGGCACTGGGAATTGACCCCCGCACCTCCCGTATGCGAGGCGGATGCTCAACCACTAGGCAACCACTGCGCTGCTAGGCTGCGGTGGTTTGGAGAACAGTTTGCATGAGTTCTTATAAGCTGGGTGTAAATCGTGCGTTTCTTTAACAAAGCTTGTTTTCGTTTCTGACCCTTTGAATCCGTCTCATTCACTCTCTTGCGGCAGCCAAGCTAGGCACCAAAGACCTCTCCCCTTTGTGCTGGTAGTCGGATTTAGCTAGCGTATCACGCTTAGTCGAGGGCATCTTGTGAGGACCGGAATAGTACCCCACGTGATCGAAGATATCTAGCAAGCAGGCCACATGTGTGCATGTGATCACGACACATCTCTGGCTCAAAGTATCGCTGAATTTATAGCAGTTCGAATATGAATTAAACTGTCTTACCAGTTATTAAAGCCGCATCGATGGCGTTGAGGTAGTGCATCCACCTCACGTGCAAATGAACCGAGGTTCGAATCCCGGTACAGCGCAATTCTCCGCCGGATGTGAAAAAATGAAAAACTCTGCGAGTCGATAGAATTGCATAAACAGGCTTGGGGTGCGGTCTGATCTCGGTGTCCAGAACCGACAACGCGCCGACAACCGGCAACGCAGTTAAACTAGCCGAATAGGTCTATACAATTCTATAGAGTAGCCAATGTGGTGTTAACATTAATGAGAGAGACAGTACCGCAGAGCAACTGGACATCCCGCCAGTAACGAAAGAGCAAGTCAAGAAACCCGTAGGAACAATACAGAAGGGGAACGCAGCTGGTGAGGATCATTTATTGGCAGATCTATTGAACGATGGAGGGAAGACTCTGCTAGAAAAACTAGCCACCCTATATACACAATGCCCTATGACCTCGAGCGTACCAGAAGCTTGGAAGAACGCGAACACTATCTTAATTCATAAGAAAGGAGACGTCAAGAACTTGAAAAGTTGCAGAGTGATCACCTTCCTGGCCATTGCTTTCACGGTATTTAATAAGGTAATAACTAATACTTAATCCCTAATCACTAATAAGACAACCTTATTCAATCAACCAGATCACCATGCAGGGTATCTTAGAGAATACTCTAGAAAATGACATATTCGCACTATCAATAAGGTGATACAGAAATGAGCGTCATATAACCAACCTCTATATATAGGCTTCATTTATTAAGAGAAAGAATTTGACTCAGAGGAAACCACTGCAATCATGCAGCCATCACAGAATCAGTGTGTAGAGGAGTATTATGTAAAAATGCTGGAAGACACATGTCACGACTGCACAACCACCATAGTCTTCCACAAGGTCAACAATAAAATGCCAGTAACCAAGGGGGTCAGGCAGGAGACACGATCTCGCTAATGCAGTTCACCACCTGTTTACCTGAGGTTTTCTGAGGCCTGGTTTGGGAATATTTCGGGATAAGACAATAAAAACACCTAAGTAATCCACGTTTCGCTAATGACATTGGTTTCCTTAGCCACAGAGGAGGGGAACTGCAAAACATGGTCAGTGGGTTAGACAGTCAGAGCAGAACGGTGAGTATAGAAGTTAAGCATTTGGAAACTAAAGTAATCTTCAACATTCTCGCAAGAGAACAGCAGTTCACAGTTGGCAGCAAGGTGCTGGAAGTCGTAAGGAGTACGTCTACTTAGGGCAGGTAGCGACTGCGGATCCGAGATCATGAGAGGACAATAACTAGAAGAATAAGATTTGGAAGGAGCGCATATGTCAGCTTCTCTAAGTTCATGCAGCAGTTTGCCAGTACCTTCAAGAGAAAATTATGCAACAGCTGTATCATACCGGTGCTCACCTATAGGGCAGAAACATGGAGGCTAACGGAAGAGGTAAAGCTTAAGGACAACGCAGCGAGCTATTGAAAGAAAATTGATAGGTGCAACTTAAGAGACTGGAGGCGGCCGGAGCGGGTCAGGGAGAAAACGCCGGCTAATGATGCATTAGGAGAGAAAATGAAATGAATTCAAGAGGAAGAAATTTGCTTGGGCAGGGCATGTGATGCGAAGGCAAGATAACCGTTGGTCCTTAAGATTAGCGGAGTGGATTCCAAGGGAATGCAAAAGGAGGTGGGCAAAAGTCAGGTGGGAGGAAGAGATTAAGAAGTATGCGGGGATACAGTGACCACAGATGGCAAAGGATAGGGTTAATTGGAGAGACATGGGAGAGGACTTTTCCCTGCAGTGGGTGTAGTCAGACTGATGATGATGATGATGATGATGATGATGATGATGATGATGATGATGATGATGATGATGATGATGATGGGAGAGGACTTTGCCCTACAGCGGGCGTAGTTAGGCTTCTGCTGCTGCTCATAATGATGATTAAGTAATAAATAAGTAATTTATCATACTTCAATCACAGAAGGCGCCTGGCCATTAGAAATGCTATCAGAAATTAGGTTCTGTGAAAATCAGCTTTTAAATGTTTCAAAGTTTGAATGCAGGCGGAAGACGTAGTATTAAGCACAAGGAGGTCTTAAAAATCATGAAATTCAACTCTTTCGCGACGCGATCACACTACTTACTTGTGCGACATATCCTGCTCGTGAAAGCTAAGTCCATCCCTCCTTTCTTTTGTAACCTCTTAATCAATTTTGTACCTTCCTCGAAATGCGCAGGACTATCGCGCATACTCGACTGTTTTCGTTTCAGAGCTACATGATACTCTAGAGGTAGTATCATCACGTTCTCCTGCACTGCCAATATTGCTATCAGGCCACTTCAATTTTTCTAATATTTCGCCAGCTTTCTCATCCTCCACAAGCGACTGTTCAGTTCTTTGTTCCAAATGTCCCTTCTCTCGACTCGTTACTCAATCTACAGTGAAACTCAGCTGTACACTTTAATGCTTTGGGTCTACTTCCGACCACGTGTCAGTACATAGCATCTCCGATATACTTATCTTTCCTAAGCAACCAATTCCTTTTAGCATTCGAAATCTCCTTTGCCAAATCTAAAGCAACGCCGTTAAAAGCCTTCGCGTATGCAACCCAGCTAACATTTAGGCAGCTACAACAACTAGCTTCTTTATTCCATATTGCTTCATTCAGGTCGTATTTTGCGGATGCAAGCGCTAGCACTGGATTGAACATTTTAAATTCAAAATTTAAAGACCATAATGAAGTGTACGTCTCGAAACGCCTCATCTATTCTATTACGAACACTGCATCTTATAGCGTCTTTGCGCGAAGGTGATGCATAAATGTAAATAAATAAACAGCTAATGATCTTCTAGGGCTGCAGGATTCCAATATTGAGAAAAGCAGTGGGGGGCCCTGAGCTAGATAGAACAGTGAAATTTGACTAGTAGCAGACAGGGATCATGCAGCTTGTGGAGGACTGGAAAATTTGGGACTTATGGAAGAGACAACTCAAGTGCACCATCTGGGCTTGTGGTGCAATGTATAGGGCCCTTTGTTTTTGTGTAAAACCTGGTTTCTCCCAACTGTTGCACCCAAAAAGATTCTTAAAGATTAGGTTCAACCGCATTTCTGTGCAAATGTGCCTGTAAGAAAGTGTGGTTTGAAGGTGCACATAGCCGAAGAACTGCTGGAGTGTAGTGGATGTCACATATTTCTTATCTGACAAATTTTTTAAACATTTCTGGTTATTTTATTTTCCTTTTAATATTTATTGTTTCTCGGTTGCTTATAATTTTTGGATAAATTGAAAACTACATGTACTGACTGGTATTTCATTGCAATAATTATACCCATATTTATTAAGCTGAGTTAGAAGGTAGGTGAGCATTTAGTATGCGTGCTTTGAATTTCCGTGATTGTTTCTGCAATGCAAAATTGTGAAATGCAAAATCACATGCAGTGATACATGTGATTGTTTCTGCAATACACAGGTCTCTGCTCTGAGAGTTTTTTGCGATGGAGTGAAAGTAACTGGAGCAGCATTTGCTACTGTGTCACCCAGCCAAAATTTCTCCCACAGACCACTAAGCTTCTGAATACCTATGGCTTAAAGCTCGAAGCTCTGGTCGCCCTTTCCGAGGTTTTCTGCATTAACGAGTGCAAGCCCAAGGGCTCAGAGCTAACAAGCATTTGAAACCATAGAGCTATACAGAGTAGTGCTGGGACCGTGCAGCAAGTCAGCGTTAACGAGGTCGCGATAAACGTGGTTTACTGCAGAAAGCTATTGTGAAAAAATAGTTGCGCTCACAGAAAACGCAGTTTTTTCTTGGTCTGTCATTGAAACAAAGCAATGCATGTAAATCTTGATATCTCGCTGATCCCTTAATTTTTTTCCAGCTAAAGACCAAGAGTTGCATGGAAGTTGTGCAAGCCACCAAGTTGCGTGTGATTTGTGCCAGGGACCTGGAGCAGGCTGGGAAATTAGTGGATAGCCAGTGGTATTTACTCAGTAAGGCAAGCTTTTTCTGTAAGTACAGTTTTTGGCATGGAATTACTTAGGGATGCATGCATTAAACTGACTACTCTGCACCTGCCCATGCTTCAAGAACAATTAAGTACATGAAAAAAATTGATTGCCGAAAAAAATAACCGCTTCTGTTGTTTTTCAGGAAAGTATTTGCCATCTAAAGGGCTCAGTGTGCTGTGAAAACCTTAAAAATTATGTGCTTGTGGGTTTATTTTCAAATTTCTCCTTCCACGTCTTTGTTGGCCTGACCTTGCAGCTTGTCTGCATGAGATTCGCTGCTACCTACCGTTCGCTTTTTTGTTGCTCTTTTATTGCTTGTCACATTCTTTGCGTGGCAGTGTCATGTAGTTTGGGAAGTAATCTGATGTGATTTCTGCATTGCCTTGAAGTGCAAGCTTTTGGATGTGGGGCAGGTTTATGATTCCCCCTTTTTTGCTGTCACTGCAGTTTGGCCATGAGGGTTAGTCCTTTTTTATTTTGATGCAGTGTAATTTACTTCATGCAAGAATTAATCAAGTGATCACTGTTTTTTGTAATAAATGAACATTCATTACAGCTGCGGCCATTATAAGTGCGCTTGACTCTAATATGGCTGTCTTCCGGCATTCAGTATTACACCTTAAAACCAGCCGGAAGGCACAACACAGAAGAGATGAGCACAAGACGAGGCTGGTCTAACAGCTGAAATTTTATTGAAGGAAAGCGGCAAAAGAAGACCTGCAAAGAGATTCACGCGCGCAAAACCTCGAAGCAGTGAGAGGGCAAAAAACAATCGAAAGGCACTGACCTACTAGTAAACCATCTAAAAAGCTAATTCCTTGCAGTGAAGGTTCACCGACGGTTTAGCCAGACACATGTCCTTAGCCTTGCCGATGTAGTAAGCCTCAACTATATCAGGACAGATTTATCACTTCCCTAAACCACTGATATGCCGCGGAAATCAGGCATGCAAAGAGAAAGGTCGTCCTCCGATTGCGTTCATGAGATTGAATGTGCAGTGTCAGGTAATAATTTGCCTTCCCCTCTATACAGTGAAAGTACTCTCAGCCAGGCGCACATGCAAACATCTGCCTGTCTGCCCATAGTAGTTTCAGCTACAAGGCAGTGGAACGCAATAAACGCTTTTACTTTTGCAAGTGGTGACCATTTTTTATCTGCCACGGTGCATAGCAGACAATTACCCGTAGTTGTATCAAGCCTAGTTTGAACGGTGGTGCAAAGGGCTCCTACCTCCCTTTTAGCTGTCAAGACAACAGCAACATCATACTTTAGTGCAACTTTCTTGGGACGGTGCGAAATGGCGTGGAGGTAAAGTATAGAGGCCGCCTTTTTGTGCTGCTCAACTACGTCAGCGTCATGCGAGTGGTGTTCCTTTCCCTCGAGCGAGTAAAAACACACTCTGACAGGTGCGCGAGATGGGCAAGTGGGAACCCAGGTGCCATTGGCTTGGAACCTTGCTCCGAGAATGCATTCTCAACTCTGTGATGGCATGACTTCCATAAAGCGGTCGTGATGGATGCGAATGCCAACCCGTCCTTCACCAGCCTCGAGTGGTTCAACTCATAGCTAAGAGGCTTCCCAATCTTTGGCTGTGGCTCCAACATTTGTGGTCGTCCGCAAAGCGCAAGTCTAAACCAAGAAACTGCAAACGGTTATGCTTAGTTAAATTCAGACGTAAAAGACAGGCTTTGACCACATGCCTAAAGATTTCTAAGACGTCTTGTGCTAACTTAATGAGCCCTCCTTGTGCGAGAAAATTAGGTAGCTATCAACATAACGAAATGCTACTATGCTGTCTTCCAAACAGGGGTTTTTATGCGGTATCGACTCTGGAAAGAAGAATGTAGCGGAGGAACTATGCGACCTGGGACCCTCTTCATACGCCCGATATCTGATGTAAATACTGCCCTGCCAACTCACAAAAGTGGAGTTCTGTGGAGTTCTAGTTTCTTATGAACAGCAACCTGGGGAGGTGCTCTGCAATGAGCATCGATATGGAGGGCCTGTATTATTCATTGTCACATGATAGGCCCCTGAGGCGTGTGCAAAACTGAATTGGGGTGAACAATGAACATGCTTTTACAGACTGTTGCGGGATTTCGGTTGCTGGCTTCATGGGTCTGTTGTCCTTTTACTGCACATCCGCATTTGTCAGTTGGCAGGGCGGTATTTACACACAGGTCGTACCTTTGCTCAGCAACATTTTTTTGTATAAAGTCGATAAGGCATTAGAGCCCTGTTTGGAAGACCTTGGCATAGTAGCATTTCGTTATGTTCATAACTACCTAATTTTTCTGGACATGGAAGGCTAAGATAAGTTGGCACAAGATGTTTTAGGTGTCTTTATGGCGTGCGTTCAAGGCCTGTCTATTACATCAGAAATGTCTAAGCAGAACCGTTGGCAGTTTCTTGATGCAGACCTGCATTTTGTGGACGACCATGTTTGTCGGGGTTACAGCCAAAGATCGGGAAGGCTCTTTTTAGCTACGAGTCGGACAACTCGTGGCTGAGTAAGGATAGTAAAGAGGTGTAGTTGTCGCTTGTTAAGGTCAGCAAAGATGGAAACACTTCATGGGTGTGCAATCGAGTGCATGACATCAGCTTTACATTATTCATGCCATCACTTTGCTTAGGCCGCATTCTAGTAGCAGGTTTCCAAGCTAATGGCAGCTAGGTTCCCACTTGTCCATCTCACCAACCTGTCATATCACGTTTTCACTCCCTCGAGGGTAAGGAACGCATGCTCGAATGATGCTGATATACCTTACCTCCACAGTATTTCACAGTCTCAAGAAAGTCGCGGCAAAGCGTAATGCTGCTGTTGTCTTAACAGCGAAGTGCCAGACAGGAGGCCTTTGCGCCACCATTAAAAAAAGCTTGATAAAACTATGTCCACAATGGACAGTGTCACATAAAAAAAAGGTTCACCACTTGCAAAAGTTATGAAATTTATTGCGTTCCACTGCCTTATGGCGGCAACTACTATGAGATATCTGAATTTGCACCTGACTGGGCACTTTCACTCTATAGCGGGAAAGGCAAATTCTAATCTGGCACTGCACGCTCAGTCTTGTCAATGCAAATCTGAGGATGACCTGTCTCTCTCCGCGCATAATTTCCACGACACATCAGTGGTTTACGGAAGGGATAAATCTGTTTGTAGATAGTTGAGGCTTACTACATCGGTAAGGCTAAGGACGCGTGTGGCTAAGCCATCGGTAAACCTTCACCGTAAGGAATCTGCTTTTTTAGATGATTCATTAGTATGCCAGTGACTTTTGACTGCATTTTGCCCTTTCACAGCTTTGGGTTATTGTGTGCCGGCATCTCTTCGCGGGTCTTCTTTTGCGGCTTTCTTTCAATGATGTCGCCGCGGTGGCTCAGTGGTTATGACGCTCGGCTGCTGTCCTGAAAGACGCGGCTTCGATCCCGGCCGCGGCAGTCGAATTTCGATGGAGGCGAAATTTTAGAGGCCCGTGTGCTGTGCGTTGTCTGTGCACGTTAAAGAACCCCAGGTGGTCGAAACTTCCGGAGCCCTCCACTACGGCGTCCCTCATAGCCTGAGTCGCTTTGGGACGTTAAACCCTCACAAATCAAATCAATCAAAACCTTCAATAAAATTTTTGTTAGTCCAGCCTCTTCTTGAGCTCATGTCTTCTCGTGTGTTGTCGTCTGGCTGGTTTTAAAGTCAGTACCAACTCGCCCAGTCGTGAGCCTTGTTCAGTATTACATTTTAAATAAAGCGAGAACTTTACTAGGCTATGTTGTCGGGAATCGTGTCCGCAGCAGTTGTGGGCATCTCAGAAGAGATAGCGTCATACGAGTGGTTGTAATTGGAAGAGGATGATGCGAGGATGATGTGCGAAAAAAAAATTCGTAATCGGATAATTATTTAGAGCCAAAAATGTCTAAAACGTGGCCGGGTCAGAGAAAAAGTGCCACGAAATTTGAAAACGCTGAAAGTAGGTGGAGCTACAGCGTAGTGCCAAATTTGAAAAACGAAGTATGAACAAAGTCAAATATTGGCGCCAAGCTTGAAAACTCGAAATGAGCAATCACATGACCACTGATAAGTAAGGTATACGTAACCAGGAGATAGAAAAAAGAATGATTAATTAGAGGCAATTAGGTAAATAACGAGAAGCAAAAGACAATGAACGGGTGATTAGACTGGGCGGGTATTCAGTGAGTGGGCGGGAACGATGCATGGCAGAAAATTTGAAAACACGAAATGGTTGCTGGGATCAGATGAGGATAAAATAAGAGTTAATTGATAACCAATCAAGTGAACGAGAAAACAACCATGGCGCCAGATTTTAAAGGCGAGCAGAGTCAAGGAGGCGTCAACGCTTTCACATTCTTTTTGTGCAGGTAGCTGCGGTGATCTCTATTTTTTCTTTTTTCAGCCAAGACAAAGACCACTTTTCTTGGCTCATGGGCAATGTATCTAGGAACCTGCGGCCACGACAATGCTGGACAGCATGCATCTGCAAGCTCGAAGAAAAGCACAAAACAGAAAATAAAAATTGATGATTTTCATTTCAATTCTAGTGGTTTTGTGCATGAATTACTCTGGAATGCACAAAGCTTGTGTTAATTGGCAGGAGACCATTAACAAGCTGTGCATTTTTGTGCGTTGTCTACTCCAGAATATATAAATCCTGTGTTAATTGACAGGTGACAGAGTAACGAATGTGACACAGTGTACGAGCACTACACAAGACACACTACAGAACACATGGCCATCTACAGAAGACAAGACAGACTACAGAAGTGAAGACAGACTACACAAGACAGGACAGACTACAGAAGACAGACTGTAAAAGACAAGACAGACTACAAAAGACAAGCCAGGCTACAGAAGACAAGACAGACTACACTAGACATGCCCGAAGTACGAGAAGACTACAGACGACAAAAATTTTCTGTCTTAGAATCCTGTAGTGTGTTTTGACTGGGCAGCCGCGATGAACTTATAATCATGCCAATTTTTTGGGCACCGATTGTGTAGGAGCTTCTTCCATGCAGCCTTTCTCCCTCTGTAATCCCGCGAGCAATCTGCATTCCATCATCTAGCTGAAGTGTTCCCTCTTGATGTACTTACCAAAAATTCGGACTTCTTTCGGCATTCCTCAATAGCCAAGCATATGCCTTTTGCTGAATGCTCTTCAGCCGAATTAACCGCTTAGGCAAGAGGGGAGCGCGAAGAGGACTGAAACTGGTCATAGTGTATATTAGACCAACTGAGAGCACGCCGGAATAAAGCGGCAATTAATTAACATCATAAACGATAGGTATGTGATCGTTAGATGTTCCACAATCCACAGTCGACCAATTGAGTACAGGAACACTAGGAGTGGTGAAAGTTAAATCTAACACAGATTGAATTTGTGCGCGGAGAAATGTGGCCAAACTTGAGTTCATACAATAAACGTTGTTATCAGTAACGCAATCCCATAGGCGCTTACCACAGAAATCTCTCTTAAAGCCCCACGACAAATGATGAGAATTAAAGTCACCAGCCAAGAGAACTGACTTATGACAATTAAAGACCAGGAGATCTAGCAGCCTTACATCCTGCACACCGCAAGGAAAATAAACATTTACTAATGAAAACGAATAGCACCCTGGAATTTCAAAGTCTAAAGCCAATACCTCACAGTCTATAGTAGAGGTCTGAAAAGTAATCATAGCCCTGTGGAAAAATTTAGAAGAAACTAGAATGAGTAAGCCTCCTCCTCTTCCCTGATGATCTTGTCGAAATGAAGAATAATTTTGCAAATGGCAGTGTTCTCAAGATATAAGCCAAATTTCTTGTAAAATATTTGTCTGGATTATGTCGAGATATAAGGTACAGCAGGTCTGTTGAAGCTGAAAGAAGTGACTGACAGTTCCACTGGAGAACTCTTAACACACCTATGGTTGAGAAATCCGGGCAGCAGCAACTGCCTTCCCTAAAATAGTTTCTTTTGCCTTAGAGCCAATTTGTTGCTTCTTTGATTTCGGTTGAGGGTGTGGAGAAGGAGGATTAGACATGGAGGATCCACTGCGTTTGAGGATTTGCGTATCCGAATCCACCATATCTGCATCATGAATAATTAGAGCATTAGCTGAATTAGTGGACCGAGGAAGAGGAGAAACAGCAGTAACTTGTCCTTGGGGCTGAGACTGCTCAGGCAACGAATGTTGTGTAATTAACGAAGGCGTGGCTGACGTGGCAGCAGTGATTCGAATTTGCATTGCCTGGGTAGTCTGCGTTGCCAGAGCATTAAATATGCACTCTGTGACAGTGGACACTATGCTGTCAACCATCTTAGCCATAGAGGCTTCCGCAGCAGTCACTGTTACCTGAGAGATAGACGAATCTATTTTCACTGCTGAACGGGCTGACACACCTGCATATCTGCGAGCTCTATCTTTTTTCTGATATTGCCTCGCGCCGCGAACAGCGTTTGCGGTCGGTTATGTCTAGAATTGGCAATTCATGATACCGAGAAGGACAATTCATGGAATTTACAGCGTGAGATCAACCACTAAGGCAACACTTTTCATTTTGATCAGAGCAAAAATTTGATGAATGGTCATCGCCGCATTTGCAACAGCGCAAGGTGGACTTCCAGCCACGAGCACTATGTCCATACCGCCAGCAATTGCTGCACTGCAGTGGCTTAGACGGAAGAGGACCTACACGAAAGATTAGGGTCATGCTTTTATTTCTGAGGGGCAGGCAGTACAGGCAAAAGTGGCAATAACCGTTTCTGTTGGCATCCGCTCATTCTTCACCTCGCGGGGACAGTGATACACAGCAACAACACCCGCTGCAGAAAGAAGGTCGAGGGTCTCAACAGGAGACAAGCAAGAGTCCACACCGTGAACCAAACCTTTTTTACAGGCCAGATGAGACGGAATGAAGCTGTTGACTGAAAGAGACCAAAAAGAAGAGCAGTTTGGAAGATCCTTTACGCACGACAGGTCTGGTGAACGGCACAGAATCCCGCCACGTCCAAATTGCCTTACCTCAGTGATTGCCTCATAAAGGGAAGTGGCCGCCTCGAGAGCAGCTTGAAGAGGCCCTTGATTGTTAATTTTGGTAGAACCACCATCCTTTGGCACCAGCGCCACAGGAATGCTGCTTACGCCGGAACGTTGAAAAGCTTCCAGAGGCATCTCATGAGACGGTAGGGAAGCCGACCAGGGGGATCTCCTCTGGCCGGGAGACTGCGTAGACATTACCTGAGATTTAGAAACTCACCGCGTGCGTTATCCACACAAGAAAAAAGGTGCAAAGGCACAGGGGGAAAAGGAAAGCAGGACCAGCCGCCCAATACTTAGCCAATCCCTCGTCTTCCCCCGTATTCGCGATGCACGTGTCTTCAACTCCGCCTTCAACATTCTAACCGCGCGTGCCTGGCACCTCTTCCTTTTCCAAAACCCCACTCCATGTGGTGGCGCTGCAGGGAGTTTCGGGGAAAACGTCCCTTCTCCTTCCCTCTCGCTTTGTCGTCGCCTTGGCCGGTCAACGCCCACCTGCCTCATCCTGCACGCTTCTTGCCGACACGCCGACGGGGATTAACAAGGAAGCCGCCGCTTCTCGGCGCTGTGCAGTCCACAAAAAGACGGATGGTTCGAAACAAATCCGGGGGCATCCACGGATCCCTTACCGCGAACAATGCAAAACGCACAAAAAGTAACCTCTCCACAGGGACTTGGTCCGCAGTTTCCAGAACCAAAAGCAACATCATGCCGCACTAATCCCTGCATAGCTCTCGGAAACCGGCACATTGACTCACAGTAGCAGAAATTAAGTCTATACCCTTGGTATCAGTATCACCGCTCTCCGTCCCGAAGCCTCTCCTCCTCCATCCACACTATGCTTTAAATTTAAGCTGCAAACCAAACTACCCCCTGTCACTGTAGAAGAAGCAGTGGAAGAAGCCTCCAATCTAACACGTGGGGTCGATTTTTTAGCAATATCATGGAAAGTTAATGAACCGATTGTTTTCCAATGTTTGTGTGCTGAAGGCTAGGGGATCCGAGATGCTGAAAACGAATTCGGCGCTGCTCGTTGAGTGCGGTACTGGAGGCGAAATTGACAGAACTACCGAAGAGATTTTCTTGTCAGCACTTGGTTCCACAGATGCTCTCTTGGTGAGAGTAAGCACAAATAATCTTGTAAGCGAGTATGCCACAGTGATCAGGTGCTTGCAATAAAATGCCATGAAATACCCAGACTAGATGGATACAATTATCTCGCAGTATGTGTAAACGAAGGACAGATATACACGAAAAATCATGGACAGTCTTTTAGAGAAAAGGGTGAAGAGATGCCAGGATAATTAAAAGCAAGGCATTATGGGGGTACAAAAAATATGAAGAACTGAGAGGGCTTACTTTCGGGAATCAGGTTTTGTGCCCAAGAGAACAAGTTCCGTTGAGATTAGAAATAAATTAGAGAGCTGTTGAAATGTTAGCACTAGGTGCGCGCGGCAAAACCACGAAATATGCAGTACAGGGGGTTATGGGCTGGGCATCGGTCGAAGCACGGGAAGCTCAGATTAAAATGTATGAAAAACGCCCAAGGAAATTGGACACTAACATGTGGGCAGCTAAGGTATTTAAATACTAAATACAGAAAGAGCGTTGACTCAAAATGAGCGAAAAGGACTACGAAACTAACCAGCAAGAGTGCAGGACAGAAGGACGGAGAAGTAAAGAGCTTTAAACGAGAGGTAAAAACGCGCAACATAAAACTGCATGAATTCAATGCAAAAGAAGCATATTGTGGAACTATATCGATACTGGAAAAAGCAGATCAGGAAGGAATCGTTCTATGTTAATTCAAGAGTCAGTGCTGTACTCTTTGAACCTAGTTCAGAGTGTATTAGAACGCGCTGCTACAAAAAGATATACATGGTGTCCCAGCTAACTTTAGGCAGAGTTTAAAAATACGCTGAGGCCCACTAAGACTGCGCGACCAAATTCATGATGCTGGCAATTGTATGGAGCAAGTCACACTATCTTTTATTGTGCTGAATTGCGTAATTAGTCGATATTAATTAACCAACTTCGAAACCAACGGAGACAGGAGAAAAAGGTCAATGAGAAAGTTGCAGAAGGGTCCGCAAAACTTTCGTTTGATTAATTTTTAACTCTCCAACTATTGCGTACCACTTTTTTTCCGCTCACTGCAAAAGCCCGCGAAATACAACAAATACCACGTATGTTTGCGCCCCGCCATTGCAGTGCTCTCAAACGTTCTGTATAGGAACTAGCAGATGATTTAGCGTGGTGTGTTGCGCCTTAAAAGGCGACAGGGCAGCGACGCAGCAGCTGGCTGTCTGATTTACGCCACCGGCATGCTTCCTTCGCGGCGCTTGCTGATAGCCACAAGCAGACACAGTCCTTATCGCTCGTGCTCCCATAATCGCACAGCCAGGGTGTGGGTCGCAGCCCTGTCACCCTTTAAGCAGCAGCACACCGGACTAAGTGAGCTGTTTGTTTGTTGGGCGGAATGTTTTAGAGCGCTGAAATCGCGGCGCGTAAGTGTACGGGTCACGTATTATATTTTGTATTTCGGGCGCATCGGCAGTGTGTGAAGAAAGGCTAATAGGTAATAGATGGAAAGTTAAAAACTGTTCAGTTGGACGTTTTACGGACCGTTCTACAATCATTAGACTTTTTCGCCTATTTTCGCTGCTTGCGAAGTTGGTTAATTAATCTCGACTAATTATGTAGCTAGGTTCAATACAAAAATAGTGTCAGTTGCTCCATACAAAAGCCAGTAACATGCATTTGGTCCCGTCATCTTAGAGTGCTTCGGCATATTTTTAAGCCCTGGCTAAATTTAGCTGGGACGCTCTGTATAACCAAGAAGATCAGGCATGTGCAGTGTGCGGTAAATCAGCAGGAACAACTGAACAGCTTATAATTGAATATGATGGAATACATCCAATTGTCGATGAAGGCACAGTCACTCTCCCTGGGGTCCTAGTCTTTAGACGTTTAGAGATAAAATGGTGATGTGAAATGATCAAAAAATGCGATTAGAAGATTGATGTCTCAAAAGTAGGGAGGTGACATTAGGTTAAAAGCGTAGGATTCAAAAAGTCTTTAATGAAAATTGTGAATTTATAGACCGTTTTAACATCGTTAAAGAAATACAAAGAAATACTTAATGAAAAGGTAAACATGAAAAAATAAATCCCCGCAGACGGGACGCTCTTGTCTTCCATCCATCGATCATTGAACCGTCTGAGCGCAGGAGGCGTTGGCCCAGCTCGCGGGCCCGTCATGGGCATCCGGCGCCCTCAAGGCGGAGTTAGACGTTCGCTTCACCGCCGCTAGAGTCCTGCCATGATGGCGATGCCTGGTCTTTTAAGTACAACGATCCAATTTGTGACGCTCAGCATATCCGCCTTCGCTATCTTGTTATAACGTGTGATAATGTAAAACCCCACGCAGTTCGTGGAAAAGAGGAAAAGACAATTTTTTATAGTTGTTCATGCAGCCCTTTGTGCGTTAATGAAGGTCCTAGAGGAGGGCGGAGGAGCGTGTATGACCTGACCGAGAAATTTTACGGACAACTGCATGGTTTATATGCAGCCGTTAAATGCACTCCTGCACTAATACCATGTGGATGAGTATCTCCTGATTTAAGTTAGGAATCTGGCTCTCCAGTTTTCCTCCTCTTTAGATTTTTAAATGTTAGGGCCACTCGGAAAACTGACGGAAAGTACGTGCAGTCACTGCTTACCCTTGTGTTCCATCCTCGGGCCGTGTCAGGAGCGACAAATTCGTCTTGACGTCGACGATCTCCGGACTCTGACGCCCTGGCTTGCCTGGGATATCGATTCTGCAAGATAAGTCGCCTCGAAGCTGTCGAATATCTGAGGATGCGCAGAGCAAAATCCATGTTTTTTTGCATTCATTTCCACTGCGACGCCTGTAAGATTTTAGGCAACAGGTGCCGAGTCGTACGCACGTGTACCACCCTGTTAACGCACAAGTACGCAGAGTTTTGCGCAAGAAAAACGATGGCACGTGATTTGTAGTCTGCAAGAACGCGTTGGTCAATAGGGCGGTTTTTCCTTTAACCAGACGCCGCATTTGCAAACCTTTGGCACCTTTGGCAAACGCACGATAAGCACTCTACCCAATAAGAGAGCTTCATGTGCGCTCAGATCGGGACGACGGTACAACCAGGTAGCAAGAAAATGAGAAAACTGCGTTCCCTATGCTGCAGGCTTTTCTACGTAGCTGAAGTATTTCACATGGGTAATTCTCCTGCGCCAGTTCGTGGGCTACCTGTTTGAAAACTAGTTTTCTGGTCCTCAGTTATGGTGTCTTCGACTGGTCGCTCCCGCGATCAGGTAAGGATCTGGCAGAGTGGGAGCCGCTCTCGCTCCGAGTGCATACCGAGACTAGTCAAGCCGAATGGTCAGCGTGTTTTTTAGAGCGGAAGCGCAGGAGGCAGAAGGGGGACGTAACTTCCGGAACCACTACGCGGCACCGCTGTTGATGTCAACAGTAGCCGCACGTAAGCTCTCTTGATTACCTT
The DNA here is from genome assembly GCF_052857255.1 of Amblyomma americanum. Classification (NCBI taxonomy): domain Eukaryota; kingdom Metazoa; phylum Arthropoda; class Arachnida; order Ixodida; family Ixodidae; genus Amblyomma; species Amblyomma americanum. Next base: position 83,171,200 of record NC_135499.1, read on the forward strand.
TAGCCGCATACAGTTTGCATCGCGGTCGCCGCTTAGCCTGTATCGATCGCTACCCCGGCTTTCCGTCCCACGGGACGCTAATTTTTCGAACGTCGCCTTGTGGATAGCACAGTCGTCATCGTCTGAGCTGCTGCTGGAATCGCTGTTGTCATGCGACAGAAACACAGACCGCGTTCCTAGCATAGTTATCCGGCGTCTCTTGAATATTTTGTCTCACACAGCGCGGCACCCAAAAACACAACACAGCGAGGACACTACTACTGCGTCAAAAGCGTACACTTGCTTCTGCCTACGCGCAGGGGACGCCGAGGCCTCGCACCGCTTTCGCGAAATAGCGGAAGTGGCTCTGTCACGTGGACTCATCTCGGAGCCGCTCCGACTTTTTTCTCGGAGCGCCTCAGAGCGCTCTGAGCTGGAGGCGAGCGGCCGGTTTCGACCAGCCGAATGTGCGGTCGCCTCTCAGAGCGCTCTAGAGCGATCTAAAGCGACCAGTCGAAGACACCATTAGACACGTACCAGTCTAGCTGCACAGGAAAATGGGCTTCAGTTTCTTTATGTCACTTTCAAGTGTGGCGTAGGTTGCCGGCTTACGGAAGGCAGCTCTTTCGCTATAAACGTAAAAGCTCCTCTCTATTCTACGCCACCAAAAGTAGCGGCACGACTGTTTTCGCTGCTTGTTACGAAGGTCAAACACTGCAACAGTACACCGATCCTTTTGTGATTTTTTTTACATGGGGCTCGTGAGATGGGATAGCAACAAGTCTCTTGAAACATGTGCTACTGATGCAGCTCTGCTGCTGTACAGCTCAGGCTGACCTTCCATATAATCGGCACTTCCATGAAATAAAAGTGATGCACGTGACAAGAGATTAATGACAAAAAGGAAACTGAGCGCTGTTAGCATTTGGCGGTCAGTTCCAGAAACGTCCACGCTTAAAACAGAAGAGCGATGCTTTTTCTGTTGTAACGAGACCATAAAAAAGTATTGAAAGAGTCGACTGGACTCAAGCTTTTTGAGATGTCATTAATAAGAATTGAAATCTTTCGTTTCGTCTTATTGGATGCGCTTATAGCACAATTCTGTACGAGTGGTGCTACGTCGAAGACAAACATTTGTGGAATTTTTTGAAACGTATTTTGCTCACATGAGTAGTACTAAATATTCAGAACAGGGTACTTCTTTCTTATACACCTAACTGACGGCGGTGGACTCGACAGTATTTCTCATTTATTAAATAGGCGACCTACTAGGTAGTATTGCGTAACTAAACTGGTTATTACCTTTAAATGAACCTTAAGGCAAAGGTTAATTTTGATAAACGCCCTTAAAGCAAGCCATTGAACAAGTGTTCCACTCAAATATATGAAGTACACACGAACCCATTTATAACGAACCTGACCGTCGCGCGGATGGCGTTTGTTGTATCCGATGCTCGCAGTAAGTGTACTTTTCATTTTACAGCCATAAATACGAAGTAAAATGAAATTGGCATTGATTTCTTACAACAGTTCTTTATGCGTGTCGGAACATGGCGCTCTTCAAGCCTTCAAGAGGAGTCATACTTATATCCCTCGCTGAGGCCATAAGTGCCAACAATTAGGCTGCTTAAAGAACAGGATCCCAAAAGAACAGGAAGAACAGGCAGTTTTATCTGCGATTCGCACATTACTTAGGGGTATAGTGAAGAATACCTAAGTAATCTGCCATTTACTTACAACATTGCCTTGCTAAATCATTAAGGAGATGAACTCCAAAACATGATAAATGAATTAGACAGGCTTAAAGGGACAGTGAAGAGAACTCTATGTTTGTTTGTTTTTTTGGTTAGCAAAACCTGATAGTTGGGCGTGTCATGACTTTATTGCCGCTTGTCCGGGAGCGAAAGTTGCATTTATTTCAAAGAAATCTTATGACGTCATAGGACGGAGTGAAGTGAAATGACGTCAACGCAGACTCCGTGATTTCTGGTGGCTAGCGTTGCGGTCTAGCAGCTGCCGAAATGAAAGCTACCGCCGCTGCACGTTGAAGGCATCTATCGGGGGTCGCTACCGTCGCTTCGTTTACGTTTGCACCGGCGTCTTGCCAGCGTTAGGATGGATTCCGAACCCGACAACGAAGTTCTCGCTAAAACTCCTGCCTGCATTTCAGCGCCCTCAGCCCCAAAGAGCGTGCGATGCTTTTGAGGGCTGAAGCGGCTGGTGCAGCCGGACATCGGGGTCCAAGCGTCGAGGAGCCGGCATTGTCGGCAGCAAGTGCGCGAGCAGTCATCGCCAAGCCACCGTCGCGACTGACGAGTTCAGACCAGTACGTGCGGACATATATGAATTCTGTAATAATAGTCCTTGCAAATCGTAGTGCTACCCAGCGTCTTGGTACGTTTACTAACGCGCCGAGCGGCGCGTTTGCTAATATTAAGGGTCGTTCAACATTACCTAGCCATACGCGTTTTCCTCTTCCTTCTCCGAAGCATATAACTGCAAAGTGCACGAAAGCAACGTTTGAAAGCTGGCACCAGCTTTGTCGCCTACCGTCACGTGGAGATTCTCTCCCTTAGCGAAAAAACCCTGCGCTTAAAATGCACTTCGAACACATTGTATTAATTTCGTATTAATTTTGCATTTTTTGTCCCTATGCCTAAATTGCAATAAGAATGCGTTCTAAGTATGCTAAGAGTAACATTTCGAAAATTCTTACAAATGCGCCAAAATACATTTTTTGTCTGCTTAGTATATTTATTACACAATAAAAATATACTTAAATATATATTAAACATATTACATTAAAAATGCACTAAAAATACAATTATTACCAGTCGGATTCACCGGGCGGTACTGATCAATGTTGTCAAGAGAAGTAATGACACCGTAACTAAACTGGCTATTAGCATCAGGTGACAGACATTCCCAGATAAACCACGTTGCCACCAAGAAGTCCATGCCCATGCAAGGTCACGTGACGGAAGCTAAACGGAAAAATGTGGCCACGCAGGAAATCCCGACGGGAAGTGACGTCAGCAAACAGGAACTGCTCGGACAAGTGTCATACTTGGCTTGGCTTATATATACTACCCAGAGGAGACACATTATCTTGCCCGGTTAGGCGCTTTTTGCGCAAAGTCTGCGGGCCTCCCAATTGTCGCACAAGCGTAGGAGTGGTCGCGTTCGAATCCGCGGTCTATCTCGAACCGAACTGTTAGTCGTAACATTCGTCAGGTATCGGTCATGAGTGGAACTGTCAACCAACAAAAACATGGGCGCCTATGGAAGCCGGTCGGTCTTGCCAGTCGGGGTCCTTTTCGCTGGCGTGTTCAGGCCCAGAGGCGCGCATGGCGTCATTGCCTGTATAATGCTATCACGCTGTCCGGACGTAATTTAAATAAGTGGTGATTGCCTTTCAGCTAGCAGTTAACATAAACGAATGAACGACAGAAAATGGAAAGTTCTCTGTGCCCGGAAACGTGATTTAGAGCACTAGGTTGTTCCACAGCAGCTTGAAGTGTGCTGCAAATGTATTGACGCGGACTACCCATTTGTTAGAATTCAAGTGTACTATGCACGAATTAATTTCGTATTTATGAAAGTACACTTTGAATGCATTGCCAACATGTCACTTCCCGAAACACGATTTCGAGAACTGTTCAACGGCAGCTTGAAGTGTGCTGAAAATGCGTTTCCACTGATAGCTCATCCGTTTGAATTGAAGTATACTTTGGACGAATTAAGGTCGCATTTGCGAAAATACATACATTTTCAATACACTGCGAACATGCAAAGGCCATTTCCAGAAAAGCGACTTCTAGCACTAGAGTGTTCTACGGCAGCTAAATGTGTGCTTCAGATATGTTTAAAAGGACTGCCCGTTTGTTAAAATTGAAGTATACTTGAGACAAATTAATTTCATATTTACAAAAGTACACGTTTAATACATCGACAAGATGCTAAAACCGCATACTCATTTTTTTTTACGTATTCGAAAAGGGCTCGAAACGTGCTTTTAGTAACGTATACTTGAGACGAATTAATTTAATATTTACGAAAGTACACTTTTAATATATTGACAACATGCTGAAACCGCATTCATATTTTTCACGTGTTTGAAACGTGCTGGAGGCATGCTTTAAGTGACGTATTTTAGGCAGATTTTAAGAACATATTTCGAATACCAAGCATTAAAATTTGAGTAACCTATTTTCGGCATATTTTTAGTGCATTCGTGAATACAAAAAATGTTGAAAATACATTAAAAATATCCTGAAGTATATTCAAAATGTATTAGTTTTTGCTAAGGAATTAATTTGCATTGCTGCTGCGAATAAGCGTTCTACAGCGACGAGGAGATCCTCTTATTCATTTACCGGCTCAGCACTACAGGCTTACGAGTGAAATTTGCATTGCTGCTGCAGGTAAGCGTACCCAGTCAGCTGTTGTCCTTCTTGCACCGTAACTTTGCGGTTATTTCAGGTGCAGTTGTGTACTGTGCCAAGATCTGTCGAAGTTTCAGGTACTCGAGTGTGTGTACTGCCGTGAGACAGACCGGAATTCAGCACCCGGAATTCAGCCTTCTATGCCTCAACATCGCCGTGCTCCGCGTTGCTTACTACGAGCTACGCACAGAGCGGGAAACTATGAGCGACGATATCCACAAGTGAATTTCCCTTCTCGCTTGATGCCGCGTTAGGCTGCGCATACGGTACAACTTGGAATCCATGGAGTTCATCTCCTAATGTTCGTATTTCACGCTAGATCACAGTGCAGCTCTTTTTTATGCGTAACCGTTTCATGTTACACGCACTGTAAAAAAGTAAATTTCCGGTGCACTGTATTGAATATGAAAAAAGTCCACTTAGCATTCCAAGCCATTCATCCCTGAATGTTCTTATTTTACCCTACATCATAGTGGAGTTATATTGTTATGCGTAAGCGTTTCATGCTACATGCCCTGCAAATAAGTTAATTTCCGGTGCACTGCGTTGAGTATGAATAAGTATTGTAGCATATTATGACTTTATGGCACTATGTGACTTTATTCATCCATGGGTGTCATCTAACATGCATGCACGTGTGTACTGTTATAGTAGTCAGTGCATGATTCCTTCAGTGGTTTGTTGTTTATTCCCAGAAGGTGCCGGTACACAGCGTACCGGCAGCTTGTTTGGTGGATTCTCCATTATTTATTGTCACAAATTGTTCCCAATTCAGGCCTCGGAACACATCCTTTAAACAGGCGCTGAATAGCCCTGTGTCTTCCTGCCTGACAGCTTTCGTTATTGGAATTTTATTGCTGACTATATGAAGTACTATGATAGCTGTGCAGTCGTTACAGGTACCTTTCAGTATTTTCACATAAGACGCTTTTACACCCTGATTGTGTCGCTCGCTGCGAGGCATATACGGAGTGCGTGACGACCTATCCTGCCAGTCATGTAATTTCGGCAGGCTGTTTGAGAGTCCGTGAGTATTGTTCCGTGAGAAAACAGGAAGTGGACCTGGAAGAGCCCCAATGGTGAGATTAAAAATGAAATCGACTTCATACTATGCACTAAACCTGGCATCATTAAGGATGTGGCCGTCCTCGGAAGGGTGCGTTGCAGCGACCATAGAATGGTAAGGTCTAGAATTAGCTTAGACTTGAAGAGGGAACGGAAGAAGCTAGCGAAGAAGAAGACCATTAACGAGTTAGCCGTAAGAGGGAAAGCACAGGAGTTTAGGATAGCGCTGCAAAACAGATACTCGGCTTTAACTGAGGAAGATGATCTTGATGTTCATTCAATGCACGATAACCTGACATCAATAATTACGGAGTGCGCAGTAGAAGTAGGCGGTAGGACAGTTCGAAAAGATACCGGGAAGCTATCTCAGGTGACGAAAGATCTGATTGAGAAACGTCAGAGCATGAGGGCGTCTAGCCCCACAGACAGAATAGAACTAACGGAGCTATCAAAGTTAATAAATAAGCGCAAGGTAGCCGACATAAGGAAGTTTAATATGGAGAGAATCGAGCATGCTATAAAGAACGGAGGTAGCCTAAAAACAGTGAAGAGGAAACTAGGCATAGGTAAAAAACAGATGTATGCATTAAGAGACAAGCAGGGCAATGTCATTAGCAATATGGATAAGATAGTTAACGTAGCCGAAGAGTTCTACACAGACCTGTACAGTAGCCAATGTAATCAGAGCGCTAATGAGAAAGACAGCAGTGCACAGCAATACGTCATCCCGCCAGTTACGAAAGATGAAGTAAAGAAAGCCTTAGAAGCAATGAAAAGGGGAAAAGCAGCTGGGGAGGATCAGGTAACAGCAGATCTGTTGAAGGATGGAGGGGACATCGTGCTAGAGAAACTAGCCACCCTGTATACGCAATGCCTTATGACCTCGACTGTACCAGAAGCTTGGAAGAATGCAAACATTATCTTAATTCATAAGAAGGGGGACGCCAAGCACTTGAAAAATTACAGGCCGATCAGCTTACTATCCGTTGCCTACAAAGTATTTACTAAGGTGATCGCTAATAGAGTCAGGGCAACGTTAGACTTTAATCAACCAAATGATCAGGCAGGCTTTCGTAAAGGATATTCTACAATAGATCATATTCACACCATCAATCAGGTGATAGAGAAATGCGCAGAATGTAACCAACCTCTATATATAGCTTTCATTGATTACGAGAAAGCATTCGACTCAGTGGAAACGTCAGCAGTCATACAGGCATTGCGTAATCAGGGGGTAGAAGAGCCTTATGTCAAAATACTGGAAGATATATATAGCAACTGCACAGCTACTATAGTCCTCCATAAAGTCAGCAATAAAATTCCAATAAGGAAGGGCGTCAGGCAAGGAGACACGATCTCGCCAATGCTGTTCACCGCATGTTTGCAGGAGGTATTTCGAGGCCTGAATTGGGAAGAGTTGGGAATAAGAATAAATAGAGAATACCTAAATAATCTGAGATTTGCTGATGACATTGCCTTGCTGAGTCACTCAGGAGGTGAACTGCAAATCATGATCAACGAGTTAGACAGGCAGAGCAGATCGATGGGTCTAAAAATTAACATGCAGAAAACCAAGGTAATGTTCAACAGCCTAGCAAGGGAACAACAGTTCACAATTGGCAGCGAGAGCCTAGAAATGGTGCCGGAATACGTCTACTTAGGGCAGGTAGTGACAGCTGATCCGGATCATGAGAGGGAGATAACTAGAAGGATAAGAATGGGTTGGAGCGCATATGGCAAATTCTCGCAGATCATGAGTGGCAGTTTACCAATTTCCCTCAAGAGGAAAGTGTACAACAGAATAATCTTGCCGGTACTCACCTACGGGGCAGAAACGTGGAGGCTAACGAAAAGAGTTCAGCTTAAGTTAAGGACAACGCAGCGAGCCATGGAAAGAAAAATGATAGGTGTAACGTTAAGAGATCGGAAGCGGGCAGAGTGGGTGAGGGAACAAACACGGGTTAATGACATCCTAGTCGAAATCAAGAGAAAGAAATGGGCTTGGGCAGGGCATGTAATGCGAAGGCAAGATAACCGCTGGTCCTTAAGGGTAACGGAGTGGGTTCCAAGAGAAAGTAAGCGTAGCAGGGGGCGGCAGAAGGTTAGATGGGCGGATGAGATTAAGAAGTTTGCAGGCAAAGGGTGGATGCAGCTGGCAAAGGATAGGGTTAATTGGAGAGACATGGGAGAGGCCTTTGCCCTGCAGTGGGTGTAGTAGGGCTGATGATGATGATGATGATGATGATGATGATGATGATGATGAGTATTGTTAGCGACCGCCCGATTCTGCAGCCCTCTTCCACCGCTAGAGCAGCGGCTTCTTCCGCGGCCTCTGCTACTGTGCAGTCTCGCATAGACGCGCTGGTTATTTCGCGCAGAGACGAATCGACCACCATGCCCACTGCAATTTTGGTGTCTCCTCCTCTCCAAGACGCGCCTGCAAACACGGTCGTGTAGTTGGGAGTGTATATTTTCTGGATGAATTCTGAGAGACGTGCGCTACTTGTGTTTGCTTCGACAACGTTTCTCAAAAAGCGGCGCAATAGGCCACCGGCGTTTACCGCGTTCACTGGCGTTGGCGTTGAGAACGTTGTAGACTCCAGGAATGCTGACGAAAGGAATGGCGCATCGCATTCTCACAGGGTCCGTGGACACCTCAATCGCGCATTCAGGTACGCGGCGGTGATGTCTACATGCAAAAACCTGCTTTCGCACAATATTTCGTGCTTGGCAATGCTAAACCGCCAACAATTTTTTACCTTTACTGCTCCTTGTAATATAGTTGCTGTCTTTTCTGAATTATATTTAAATTTGGCACAAAAGCAGAAAAAAATGCTAGGGATTCTCCAGGGCTGCATGCTACGCCAATAATTTCAATATTGAATCCTTGACGCTTTACTACGTGTGCAGTAATTTTCGAGATTTAAGCGTTGCTCGCCACCGCCCGCCTCTGCACGCGCAGTAGGCTAGTCATACGCACGAAGAAGAAGCTCGCAATTAGAGTCTGAGGTTCAGTGGATGACGGCTCTGGAGCCACCGCAACTTCAGCTATGTCCGAGCGCCAAAAAATGACCGCGACGCCAACGTGTCAAGAAGGCGGAGGAGGGCGCCATCCTTGGCAACCACCAGGCGATGAGCCTCCTCGCGAGCAACATACGGAACCACTCTCCTCTCGACAGGATTCTGTCAGCGACGGCACACGCCAAGACCTGCACTCAGTAGAAGCCGCTACTCGCCGTAAGTAAAATCTTGATTTCATATCGTGTTCCCCTCAAAACCTGCACTAAATCAGTTTCCGCAGCGGAGCCATCGCAGTTCTGCTTGTCTTCGTGATGACACAAGATAACGCGTTCTTGATTAGCAGTCATTTTTCTTCGCATAGCAGCGTTCTGTTGTCAAGTTTTTATAAATGTCTTATTCCTACATGTGCTCCCGGAATCTATGCGTGAATCACACTTATTTTACCACGTAAGCGGGTGTGAGACTGCTTCTGCAGAGGTAGCGCGCAGCATGAATCAGTTTGGCACCATATATTACTGCCGAAACTGTTGCTCAAGCCAGCATAACGGATATAATGTTCTGTTCATTTCTTATACAGCAAAATATTCAGCTAAGTTTCTGGGTATTCATTGTATAGTCTTGTGTGGGTCTGCGTATTATATGACACTAAGTCTCTGCACTGAGCTTTATATTTTATTAAATAAAGCTAACTTGCCGTGGAATACATTACTTCGATATAATTCTCCGTGCTAAGCTCAGAGTTTGCGAGTGCCTGTTGCCGCGTACGTTTTTGTTGCGCGTGGTTATTCTCGTGACGATGGGCAACGGCCGCTTAGTGCAGGCACATAGTAAACGTATTCGAGTAAACTCTGAGCACGTTTACATGGATGTGACGTAATGCAAGGGTAGCCAATCCAGTTTTCTAGCGCATCTTCACAAAAAGTGTCGTGTCATGTGATGCTATGCTCCCCTTGTTGTGTTTATGCAAGCTCGAATTACTTTAACGCTTTTCTTTGTCCAGAGCCTTATTTCCTATGATCTGTTTTTGAACAGTAATTCCGCTGGTACGAAGGTACTTTGACGGAGAATTTCCGAAGTAAATCTATGAGCAAATTGGCGTAACCATAGATGCTACAACAAACCTGATAACACCGCGGCTAGAGCGTACATGTAAACCACGTTTCCTTTGAAAGGTATATTGATTCACTGAAAGTGTTTTACAATGAACGAAACGCGAGAAGAAAGTTTTCCTTATGTCGGGAACCGGGCTATCACTGCGACAGCCTTTACGCTGTCTTTCAAAAGCCCCCAGGTTTCTCTTCAACAAAATTATCCGATTGATCGAGGGTCGTGACGCCATCAGCACCGCCAAATCTGAAAATCTGATGACTATAATGGTCGAGTATTTTTCATCGAATTATCATATATGATCATACTAGCTCCACCTACTCTTTCACTTCAATCCACCCGCTAATCCCTACTATTACTCTTTGGTATCTCTCTAATCAACCTCGATCCACGCACTAATCTCTACGAATCTAGTCCGATCCCCTCAGCAATTTCCACTAATGCACCTTCATTCATTTTTCTGTGTGTGTGTGGTGGGAATACTTCTAAAATTTCGGGGTCTCCTGAAAGATTTGGGTTGGGCGAACATTCGCATTTTCTTTTTTAAGAATGTGATTAATTATGCGCCATCATTTCTTTTTTTTGGTTTCGCAACTTTCATGCACAGCAAAATTAGCGGCTGATATTTGAAACGGCAAATCCACAAAACCATGTTAACTAATAAAAGCGCTGTGGGTGCCGCGTTCTGATCAAGTTAAATCACAGGTTGCATCCGCAAAGTTATTCTATCAGTAATAAAAAGCCCCAGATAAGCAGAGCCCCATAGCCGGCAAGCTATCTCAGGAGACAAAAGATCTGATTAAGAAACGTCAAAGCATGAGGGCGTCTAACCCTACAGACAGACAGAATAGAACTAGCAGATCTATCTAAGTTAATACATAAGAGCAAGGTAGCCGACATAAAGCAGTTCAATACGGAGAGAATCGAGCATGCTCTAAAGAACGGTGGTAGCCTAAAAGCGGTGGAGAGAAAACTAGGCATAGGTAAAAACCAGATGTATGCGTTAACAGACAAGGACGGTAGTGTCATTAGCAGTATAGATGAGATAGATAAGTATAGATAAGTAGCAGAAGAGTTCTACACAAATCTGCACAATAGTCAATGTAATCAGAACGTTAATGATAGAGAGAGTAGCGCATATCAATGCGTCATCCCGCCAGTAACGAAAGAGGAAATAAAGAAAGCCTTAGGAGCAAATGCAAAGGGGAAACGCAGCAGCTGGTGAGGATCAGGTAACAACAGATCTGTTGAAAGACGGAGGGGAGGTTCTGCTCGAAAAACCAGCCACCCTGTATACGCAATATTTTATGACCTAGACCGTACCAGAAGCTTGGAAGAACGCAAATATAATCTTAATTCATAAAAAAAGGAGACGCCAAGGACTTGAAAAATTACAGACCTATCAGCTTACCGTCCGTTGCCTACAAAATATTTACTAAGCTAATCGATAATAGGGCCAAGGCAACCTTACACTTTAATCAACCAAAAGATCAGGCAGGCTTTCGTAAAGGATATTCCACAATAGATCATATTCACAGTATCATTAAGATGACAGAGAAATGCGCAGAATATAGCCAACCCTTTTATATATACCCTTGATTGATTATGAGAAAGCATTTGACTCAGTGGAAGCCTCAGCAATCATGCAAGCATTGCGGAATCTGGGTGTAGATGAGCCTTATGTCAAAATACTGGAAGACATGTAAACTGTGCAGCTACCATAGTCATCCATAAAGTGAGCAATAAAATGTCAATAAGTAAGGGCGCCAGGCAAGGAGACACGATCTCGCCAATGCTATTCACCGCCTGTTTACAGGAGGTATTCCGTGGCATGAATTGGGAACAGTTGGGGATATGAGTAAATGGAGAATACCAAAATAAACTGCGATTCGCTGATGACATTGCCTTGCTGTGTCACTGAGGAGATGAACTTCAAATCTTGATCACTGAGTTAGACAAGCAGAGCACAAAGGTGGGTCTAAAAATTAATATGCAGAAAACCAAAGTAATGTTCAACAGTCTTGCAAGGGAACAGCAGTTCACAACTGGCAACGAGGTGCTGAAAATGGTAAAGAAAAACGTCTATTTATTGCAGGTAGTGACAGCTGATCCGGATCATGGGAGGGAAATAACTAGGATAAAAATGGGGCGGAGTGCATATGGCAGGTTCTCTCAGATCATGAATAGCAGGTTACCAATATCCTCCAAGAGAAAAGTGTACAACAGCTGTATCTTAGTGGTGCTGACCTACGGGGCAGAAACGTGAAGGCTAACGAAAAAAGTTCATCTTAAGTTAAGGACAACACAGCGAGCCATGGAAAGCAAAATGATAGGTGTAACGTTAAAAGACCGGAAGCGGGAAGTGTGGAAGAGGAAACAAACGAGTGTTAATGGTATCCTAGCCGAAATCAAGAGGAAGAAGTGGGCTTGGGCCGGGCATTCACTGCGAAGGCACGATAACTGCTTGTCCTTAATGGTAAAGGAGTGGATTCCAAGAGAAAGCAAGCGCAGCAGGGTGTGGCAGAAGGTAAGGTGGGCGGATGAGATTATGAAGTTTGCAGGCAAAGGGTGGATGCAACTGTCAAAGGGCAGGGTTAATTGGAGAGACATGGGAGAGGCCTTTGCCCTGCAGTGGGTGTAGACAGGCTGATGATGATGATGATGGTGGTGATGCTGTCGTCATTCGTGGCAAACAACCGAAGCGAAGTCTCCGTGGCCCGACAGTATAGCTGCTCGTTCGCAGGATGTTTCAAGATATAGTAGTCTGAAAACAACGCATTACTGCCTCGTCAATTAAGTAGCTTTACTAATTTTTCTCTTGAAGCTTTGCGAAAGAAGAAATTGCGTGTAGTTTATTAATATGTATTTCACAAGAATAGGCAATTCTTATGTATACTATTTCTTTCTGTCCAAAGTAGGAGTTTCAAGACATCACCAATCCGATATTTACGCAATGCTGCTGCTTCCGCCAGAGGTACGAAATTGCGGCAGCCAACAAGGGGTTCCCATATCAGAGTGTCTAAAGGTAGTCGACTAAGAGCTATTATCATTTCTAAATATTATAGTCAATACAGACATAAAATATAGCATAGATTGAGGCAAGAAAATGAATAAGAAAAACAAGCGTCTCCCGCACCACAAAAGTATCGCATGTGTAATACTAATAGTAATACAAAAGATGTGGCGCTTGGGAAATTAGGATTTTGCCACCCGAAGGAGGAAACAAGTCAATGTGGGAATAGCTACCATAGAGACCCACAGACGGAGGAGCGGGAACCCGGGAAACTCCCCTGATCTCCACTAGGAAGTAGCAAGTTGGGAATGGGATATCGGAAATATAGGTGGTGTTATAGGAATTAGGAGGGATTGGGGACAGCGGCATTTTTCCGTATTTCTGGTTCTTTTGAGCTCCTTCCAGGCTTCCGTAGAAGGCGAGCGCTCAAATTTCAACCGATAGTGCGGCTCTCGGCCTCCAAGCGTACTTCCAAGCCCCATGGAACGTTTGATGGGGTCTCCGACCGTCCAAGACAGGGTAACCTAAGAGGGGCTCGACCGAGATACCCTCCTCCAAGCCAGGTTCCGCCACCCCGACCGTCCAACAGTAATAAGATGGCAGAGTTTTCGCGCCACCCGTTCGGAGCTTCGGCTCTTACTACAACATACTTACACACGGCCGGAACCCTTTCACGGTTTTTGGCGGCATCTCGCCCCCGGCGATCGCCCCTGATGTTGAATGTGAGATATCCACTTCCAGTCTCCAACGACCTGGAGTCTCATTTGAAGTTCGCACCTCGTGCTACCACGAGGTATATCTGCACATTCCTCATCATCCGATGCCAAGCAGGCTTTTCTGGGCCTCTTGAAGTATTTAGGTGATCCAGACAGATTATCTTAAATTCGCGAAAGCGGCCAGCCATGTCTTTAACAAAATTATTTTCCTTTTTTGCGCAGGTGGCCGCGCATTACAATTTCGAATGAAATCCTCCTCCCACCATTTCTCTGTTTTATAAAATCTTTCTGGCACTCGACGGTCTGTCAGTCATTTCGTGGAGCTGCTTGTATGCAATACAGAGGCAGGGCAACGTTGTACGTAGATGGTTTATGAGCGGCTGGCGCAGCTCAAGCAAGCTGAGCTATACGTTAAATGTGGCCCAGGCAAACAAGACCTGCTAAAACAACAATTAAAAATAAAGGTGACGCTGAAAAAAGAGAAATATTGGGGACTGAAACAGTACCTACCACCTGATAGGGGCCAATGTTAACTGTGAATATCTCGCGAAATTGAAAAAACCGCGCAGAATATGACGGGAAGCGCGGAATCATTAAGGTAAAATTATTAAACTTTTTCCTACTGTTTCCAAAGACTTTAAAATTTGATGAAAATGTAGCTCCTCCTAGCAATATAGAACTAGGAGAATGAGAAATACGAAGGGGGCTGCTTGTTGTCACTGAAAGTATATAGAAAACTTAACCAAAGGCAGCGCAGTATCACGACTTTTTCTCTTGTGTAGTATTTAACGCCTTTCATTTGCAACCTGAGTGACACGACACTCGATTCATAGGCCAGAGGTAGCGATGTGACACTGCGTAGCCTGACAGCGTGTCTTGGCAGATTGATTACTGGGAATTTCCATTAGAATATTCAGGGGTTTTTACCAACTATGATTTAGTACTGCGAGCGTACGTTTGGAAGAACCTTCTAGAAACCGCTGCTAGAATGGCAATCACGACTCTTGCGTGACAGGAGCACCTTTTTAATTCAATTCAATTTTATTCAACATCCTGGAGATGTTGAATGCGCCAACATAAAGCCAGAAGAAAGGCTTGACAGAGGTCGACGCACGCAACAATGAGTTTGCAGAAGAGCACGAGCTCATAATCAACAAGGATGGGAACGGGCGGCCTTCGCTGCGTACGTTTTTGCCATTACTTTCATGCTAAAGTACAATTGCTTACAAGGCGTATATGCAATGCTCCTAATAATAAAATTTGTTGCCCGCAGTGCACCTCCCCCTGCTGCTCCAAGTAGGCAGCAAGGAACTTCACCCAGGGGTGGATAAGGAGAGGACTCCTGCTCACATACAAGCGAGGACAGAGAAGGAGCTTCGATCCACTCCTGGTGAGGAAATGATGCCGACTCTACGCGGTTCCAATGTGGCAGAGACATTTGTCTCTGCAGAACCCGGCGCCGACATCCACCGCGTCAGGGACGAAACGAGCGATGGAGCCACCGAATACAAGACGCACAACACGGGCGTGCTAGCATCGTCGGAGCGGCATGCCGTGACTCCTGCTGCACCATCGACAGTGAGGTCACCAGAATGCACCCCTTACCAACAGGATGATCACAAGGAACGCAGCAAGGCTGTAGTAGCAGCGTCACCACCGGATCTGCCTTTGCCCTTCTCATCCACAACGCTGGACGGGCTTCCACACACGTCGCCATCTTCGCTGTTGCCGGCGACGCCGACCACGTTCCCCGTCTCTCCGTTTCTCACACCCGGCTCTGGCATCGGTCCCAGCCCCTTGGCGTTCGCCCACACCGAGTCGCCTTCGATGAACCCGACTCCAACTCTAGCGCCCTTCTCCAGAGGCTGCTACCTTGCCACTGGTGCGGCGGCGACTGCGGTGAATGGGGCTGTCGCGGAAATGGCATCACCTGCTGTCCCAAGCAGAGTGGATACGTCCGCAACAAATGTTAGTAATGTAGGCGCTATCGGATTCGTAGCCGTTTTGTGCAAATAAATCCATGGCGACGTTCCGCCACATCTACCGTTAGAGCTTGCTCTCAGATCTATCTGATGGATCTCCAGTACTCATCTATGATCTATAAACACGTCCTTCGAACGACATGGTTCTCGAGGTAACGCAATTTAAAAAAAATATTTCCAATATTGCTGTGAAGAAAGCACACGCTAGTGGGAGTACATCAGTGTTAGAATAAAATAAGGCCGAAATACTCGCAATTCACTATGTCGAGAGGTCCATTTATTCAACTCGACATTTTTTCGAAGGTTTACTGGCACAGCTGCTCGACCCGGCGCGCCGGCCATTTGCTACAGCGTTTCAAGCTTTAAGCAGTGCTGTGCGCGCTCTTTCTGACTGCACTGTACATAAGATATTGACGTTAAGATTGTCGATACTCAGTCGGCGGTCTTGAACGCCCTACATATTCTAACATTTTTTCAAGCCAGAAAGAAATACTGAAATTGAAATTTTATTCCGAAAAAAGAGAAGCTTGTTAAGAGGCCAGGTAAACTCTAGAACAGCTTGAGCAGCCCCGACCCACCAGAACACGCCGGAGCCTAACTACGTGCGGCTATGGGAGCGTACACAGGTGTCGTAGTTCCCTGAACCGGTTCTCGTCGAACCCAGTTTTTTCCTTTCTCGCAGAGTCGGCTAGATTCGTTTTAAGCACAAATGGATCATCTCGGTGGAAACCTTGCGGTGACACAAGAATGTACTCTGGCCATTCTCTTCAACTATCGGTCCTTTTCGTGATCAAGATCGCTAGCCTCACATATCGTGCAGCGGTGGGCGTTTTTTCAGCGTTTGTGTTTATGGTGGCTACAGCTGGTGTTGATTGACAAGTACTGTTTTTATTCACATATTGCAGAGGCTTGCAATATGGACGTGGAGCTGCTAAATCACTTGATCAGCTAAGGTTTATAATCATAGTAATTTGTATTAGAAGGTCGCATGACCAAATGACACAAAAATTAGGCCTTTCCGCATATTGTGTTGTCAGAAAATTCATTCGTCAAATAAAATGTGTGCTTCTCATGCCTCCCCCCCCCCCCTAAACTGCGCAGCTAAAACGTTGGGTCTTTCAGGTTAGAGCGTTCACTGGTTGCTTCGTGTACTCGATAATGTTGGGGCATGTGTTCAAGAATTTCGTTGCATGCATAAGAGCGCATGCATATTGGAGGACTCTAGAGGTAAATGAAACCTAGGGGGTTAGGATTTACTACTTTCATACCGCACTTTTCCATGGAGACTGTTAGAAGTGCTTACTACGTTGGGGCGCTTTGGTTGTATAGTCGTAGTGTGTTTTCGATTTGGTTAAAGGAATGTAGAAACCTACAAATTCTTAGGTTATTCAGTTCGCGTGTGGTTATTTTAATGTAAATTATTTAATATTCAGATATATATCACAATCTGGCAGTCCACATAATATTTACTTATGTCATATGTACGTTTCTATATGCGCATGCATATGACTCTTAACTTCGTCTACTGGCGTTACTGAGGGTCCTTACTGGTCTAAATAGACAGGACCCTGTTTATGATGACTCATTGCACAAACATGTTTTAGGTAATTTTTAGAGCAAATGATGTTACAGCTTTTATTTAGCCATATTGCCCTGCTTTCTACAGTGAAATCTGGATCACCAGCCCTAATGCCTTTAATTGGTGAATTCACCTAATTGTGCATAACCAATTAAAATAGTGGCCGCCGCCTGCCATGATAGATAGGCGGCTATATTGAAGGACGGAATGCCCATCTGCACGTTTAGAAGAGAGGACGAAGACGGAAGTGAGAGCAGAGAGAGAGAGAGGGTGACAGGCGACGAATAGTTAAGTGGCTTAGGATGTTATGGCGAAAAGCGGAGGAGTTTTCGCAGCCAAATTATACGCAAGCTATGCAAGGCAATCTTTCAATTACGTGTGCTTCGAAACTGTTCGTACCAGAGAAGAACCATGCAAAGCCTTACTGTGCTTGCGTTTAAAAGTGGTCTCAGTTAGGTACTCGCCTGATGCATGACTTTCTTGTGAAAAAGAGAGCAGTTACCTTTACGTTGTCGTCAAAATTTGTATCTTCGTTGTGGCTACACGCGGTTAAAACATCAACAAATCGTTTTCCATGATATTTAGAAGCAATAAGGTTTGTGAAAACACGTGTAGAGTTGTGCTCACAGGTCATGAGATGATCTGTTCTGGTCGAGTGAAGTTCCAGTTTGTATGTAGGAATCAATATATTATCTTCATCCCATCGGGCAATGACGGAATTTAGCGTAGCCTGATCCTCGGCCGCTTCCGCGATAATTTCCGCGCGCCGCCAGTTGGCACGCGTTGATTGGCCCCGCCGATGCGGACATGCACGCACCTGGGAAGATCTGCGCATGCGCAGTCGCTCCCTGTATATGGCGGTAACGGCCGCTGATCACGCAATTTTAAAGTTGTGTAGTGACTTCCTGCGCACTCGCAGCACTTAGCGGTGTACGGAGATTTTCTGCTTAAGGCAATAATGGCGCAGCAACAAGTGACTATAGGACAGCAGAAGAGAACACACACATAAAAGCGCCACCTTACAACTTTATTGTTTGGCTGCCACTATGCCGAATTTATACAGAGCAACACGCCCCAAACTGTAAACAATAATAAAACAGTGACTGCACATGGACGCGGTGTGCAAAGCAGCAAATCATATCGCACTAGGCAAACAACATTACGAGTACACTAAGCTGTGCCGCAGCACGTGGACCATGCCTGTCGCTGATAACTAAGCAGAAAAAATGTGAGGTAAAAGAAGGGAAGAAAACAAACTAAACTCTGAACGAATCGCGAACATATCACCAACAGCGCCTGCGAAAATAACCTTTGTTGTCCTTTTTGGCGACGGTTTACGTGACGCAGTGGCCCGACGGGAAGCAGAGCCACCCTGGGAAATTCTTTTCCGCCTCCGACACTGCGTGGTCCAAGCGCAAGATGACAGTGCGATGTGAGTCACCGTGCACCACGTGGTGAGATAAAATTTTCAGGCCAAATATTCCAGCGCATTTATAGTGGTGCTGGTGCCCTGGAAGCGTTCATGTTTGGTTTTAAACTACAGGCGTCATTCGGACTTTTCAAGATTTTCGGGTTGCTGGTTCCTAAATCTTAGCTGGTCTTCGGCAACAACTAAGCTTACGGAAGCTTTCTTTCTAAGTGTTTCTTACTAAGAAGAAGCAAATAAGCGAATGAAAATCTCCTGCAGGTCTTGTCGCAAAAAATTAATGGTGTTTGCACCATTTCTGTGTTAATAAAAGAGAACAGGCAGACAACTGTCCTCAATCATACCCACTTATCAAAATTCTAGCGCCTAGCCGAAATCGTCCATGTGTTTTAGCTCTTTTTTCATTCCATGACGTACCCTGATAGCGCCCTCCTCCTCTTTTTTTCGTGCCGTCGATGTGGACAAAAGAGGCTCCCAGAGCGGCCTCGGAAACTCCCAGCTATGGGAGCAACCGGATTGAAATATATGCAGCTTTCGATCAGTGCACTGTATGCGCACTTAGTTTCTGTCCCCGGAGAGGCTAATTTTAAAGTTTTAGTTTCTGCGTACAGGTGTAGGCATAAATTTAATAAACTGCTTTGTTCGGACTGAGAGAGTAAACAGAAAGTTCTACGTTCTATTAACGCGACAGCGTTAAAGGCCTCGCTATCGACAAAATCTGGCGCCAGCGTTGTGAGCGAAAGATCGCGAGTACGATTCTGGCAGTTGGTGCTCAGAGTGCAACCTAGGGGGCATGTGGGCTACCTAGGTCACGTGATCTTGCGGCTTCGCCACCACCTGCCCACCTGATAGTGAGCAAACTGCCCGCCGTGGCAGGTAGCAGATAAACTAATCATTGGTCCCTCGTGAAGGTTAACCTGGGTCGCACAACGCCCAACGCTGTGAGCACCTGCCATCGCAAAGCATTGGCGCATCGCTTAATCGCTGCACCACTCTGCCAGGAGCGGTACGAAAACTCCCAAGGACCTATTGATGTAAAGTAGACAGTGAATTGCCTGCTGCGTATATGGGAATTAACCCACTACGCTTAAGGAGGAGCTTAGGTGTTCCATACAATTATTTTCTCAGCATTCAGCTCGCCACCTTTTGCTCAAAAAGGTACCTTCGCTGTGCTAAGTCAGTGCGCAATAAAGAGTTCCAGGTGTTTGGAATTAATCCGTAGCTCTAAGTAGCCTGTCTATAGTAGTCTGTCTATTGCTTCAGAACCTTAAACACGACGGGGCAAAACGAACCTCACGCACAGGAGAACTCAAACGATCGAGCTCCTTTCTGTTGGTGTGCCGCCTGCGCTATCATCGGCGTCATGTGGTGTGAGATCGGAGGAACTACAGATTGCACTGTGAGATCGGAGGGAGCAAAGGCCTCTCCCCGCACCAAAAGCTTATTGTGGCTGCCATCAGAGGGTACGGCTGCGTAAAGCCTGTCTGCGAAGCCTGTGGCCGCACAGTGCAATATTTTCTTTATGCCCAGCCCAACATATGGTTTTCAGTGACCTAGTCCAGGTTTTGGCGGGTTTCCCAGCTGCTGACAAGAATTTTTTTTTTCATACTTGGTTGCGGTCGCAAGGATATGTGACTTCTGCAAAAATGGGAGCAACCCCGTTTTAAGTAGCATTTCAGCAAGTAATTGCGTTGCGAGCTCTGTGCAAATCCCGTCTGCTAAAGTGCTAGCCAGCGAGCTCAAAAATGTTCCTGCGTCACGAGAGCGTCGCTGACTCGGTTCTCTTACTTGACCCAAGCAAACGCAGTGGCCAGTGTAAAATCGCAGACAACTGTGCTCACCGCCGGCAGATGACAGGCTAAATGTTGTCTTGATATTTAAATCGTTCAACCAGCACACAAGAGGTCAGGAATAGTGTAATGTTTAAATCCGTTGATACTCGTCCATTTTCAGGAACCGGAAACAAGAAATGATTTCAAGACTGCAGGTGAAAAGCAAGAAAGCAGATTAGGTAGGAGCTAAGAAAATTCGTGCACAGAGTTCGAAGACATTCAGGTCGAGAGTATGACGAGTCCGTCCGGCCTGGGCGATAGTGGAAAAACATTGACGCCCGCCAGCTATGTTATGATGCCGTTTAGGCTCAGAGCGCTGATGCTTTGTGCACAGCCTGGTGAATTTCGGGCTCCCGGCACGGTGTACTTGTTCACAATCTGATAACATTTCGGCCCATAGCATGGGGACCATTTTAGTCGCCTTCAGTGTTTTCCCAATCCGAGAATGAATAGCCTCGAGACATTCCTCACCGCCCCGTTGCACAAAATATGTCCCGGTATGATTGCCTTTCATGTCAATCTCTCTGTCTATTTATCTGGCTCCTCGTCTCTACGTATGTATGTCTGGCTGTCTATTGATCTGTCTGTGTCGGTCTCCCACTTCCCTTCCCAGTTTCATTTATGGCTTGCGAGCGTTGTACGTCGCTTAGGGGTTTTTTTATAACGTTATTTGTTGCCTGAGGGCATAAGGGGAGTTGGGAAGGTAGAAAGAAAAAGAAAAGAGTTGGTGGGTGTCAAATGAAGGGCAAAAAGTGGGCCGATCTATCGAAGGCGAGGATGGAGTGGTGATGTGGCCCTGCATCCAATCAATATATGAGGATGGGTTGCCCGGCTTGGAGACCCGCTGCAGCCAGGTGGCGAATTCTCGTTGGCTTCAGCGTCCGGCAAACCCACAACAAGTGGTGAATATCAGCCTCAGTGTCTTGTGAGTTGCATACAGGACACCCTGGGCGGGGGCATAAGTGGAGAAATTGAGACCACGTCCGAGAGACGGCAGGTGTGAGGCCAACACCGACCCTTACCCTTGGAGGCGCAACCTCCTCTGCACGGGTAAGGCCACTGGAGAGGGTCACCGCACACGGGGGGACGAGAGCACGTGTGCGGCACCAGATATGTTCCTTTCTTGTGAGGAGGAGGGTAGCAAAGAGGATGCTACCTTCTATGTCATCCATGTCTCACGTCTCGGTGGACACCCGAACCGCGCCGTAAGAGAAGGAATAAAGGATGGAGTGAAAGAAGCAAGTAAGAAAGAGGTGCCTTAATGAATGGCTCCGGAATAATTTCGACCACCTGGGGATCTTTAACGTGCACTGACATCGCACAGCACACGGGTGCCTTTTGCGTTTCACCTCCATCGAAACGCGGCCGCCGAGGCCGGGCCCGAACCCAGCAACTCCGGAGCAGTAGCCGAGCGCCCTAACCACTGAGCCACCGAGGCGGGTACTTTCCGTAGCTTTTTTTCCAGGGTCGCATAGTTGGGAACCTACGTTTCGAAAGCCTATTGGTGGGAGGTCTTAAGTAGGAAAAGGACAACCTAGCATTTTCTTTGTTGTTTTTCAGGACGTAGACTTCTGTCAACGCTTATTTGCTGCTTTTTAAAGGGGCACATACACAGCGCTTCTGCGTATGGGCCAAAAACAAAACAAGATATCATCTCCTGTGATTATACTGTCAGACTTGCAAATTTTTCCTCTCTTAGTGCAATAAACATCGATGAAGGCGGTTCTCAAAGGAAATATGAGATGTACACTTTCTTCTAGAGAGTCACACAAAGAGCGTTAAAACAAGATAGCGTAAATATTTAAACCTGTGACCGCGTGTCTGAACACTTGGATAATTTGTAACTGTACCGGACTTCCTTGCGCTAATTAATCAAAAAGAACAAATTACACTTGAAATTACTGCAATGTTGTTTATCTCTATTCTATTCGTTTAGTTACCAGGTCGTCCTTCCACAAGGAATAAATAAAAATTCTGTTTACATGTGTAATAATTTTAGTCCTTAAGACGAATTTACCTTTGTTCATGGCGCCATATGACTCAAGACTATTGAATGCTGTCGGTGTCTGAGAGCGCTTTGAAACAAGCAGCTGCAGCCCTTTCACAGCAGCATTGCTCAAACAGGATATATTTTTTACAATATTAATTATATCGCGCCTTTAGCTAATTACTTATTTTTACTTATTGTCCAGCGCAGCGTCCAGCAATTTTCTCTTTCTGGGCATGCATAAAATGTATCTGAACTCAGTGTAGCGACGAGTACAAATTCGATTACTTAAAAGTTGGTTTTCGCGCGTGCAGTTGGGACCACCACGATTCGCGAGTTTACGCAGGGGAGCCTCTCGTTCATCGATGCCCATCCTCTTCTGTGCAGCCTAGTGTGTGGGCTGGTGCTGTTCTCAACCACGCTAGTAGCCATGTTTGTCCTGCTCGCGAGACGGAGCACACTCACGAAAGTGGAGGACTGCCGCAGCGCCGAGTGCGCAAGAGCCGCCGCCTCGCTGCATTCCCTGATGGACGATGCAGTGGAACCGTGCCGCGATTTCCACGCGCACGTGTGTCGCCGGTGGGAGGCGATCGTCGGCCTCAGCTACGTAAACGGGAGTGTGCAGCAGCTGGCAAGGCGTGTCAGTCGAAGCCTTCTCAACGCGAACACTGTCAGCTTGTTCCCCCGAAACACGCGTCTTGTAGCAGCGTTCCACCGGCTGTGCTACTCGTTTGTGCTCGAACCTGGCGGGGAAGCACTACGGGCGGAGATGATGCGGACTCTCGTCGGTTTCTTCAGGGACCTGTTGACGCTTGACCGTTACTCGAATGTCCTTCTGCGCTTGATCAACTTGTCTTTAGCTCAGGATGTGCACACGGTATTTGGCGTCAGGTTGCTGCGCCGCGACGAACTCATATACGTCAGCTTATTTCCAGGAAAGGCCTTGGAGCAGAAAGTTCGCCCGTATTCGGCAGCGCCGTTCGATCAGTACCTGCCTTTACTGGCTGCTGCAACGAAGAGAATTGGCGTGAGCGTCGACGTGACCATGGTGCTCCAGATAGAGGAGCAGGTCAGGCGAATCCTCTTAGCCAGCGAAGGCGACGGCACTAGGCAGCAAGAAATGAAGGCAGCAGATTTATTGTCCCTGAACGGGGCACTCGACGCTAGCGGCTGGCTAGCAGCACTGAACGTTCACCTACCGACCGGTCGGAAACTGAACGAATATTCAAGCATATCAGTCGACAGGTTCGCATCCGTCAAGAGCATCCTTAAGCTCTTCTCGAGCCTGCCTAATCACGGAGTAGACTATTTATACCTTAATGCGCTGCTTGACGCGTTCCGGTTTGACTACTTACGAACAGTGCCTACCAAGAAAGACGAGGATGTTCAACGAGGCTGCCTTCAAGCAAGTGCTGAAGCTATGTGGCACACGAGGAGTGTTGTAGCCGATGTAGTATTTGGTAATCGCAGCAGCGAAGCTGGTGGTGGTGTCACAGAAGATGTCCTTCATTGGGTGCGCGTATCCATTTCACACGGCCATGGATCTCTTCGCTGGATGGGAGGCGTCATGCGGCGCCACGCCAATCGTACGCTGTCCACGCTTTCGCTGCACCTTCATGACAAAAGCGTTTTGAACGCAACGTACCTGGACACCAGTAGCGCTGCAGCGGATCTGTTGGCTGCGAAAAGACCAGTTGAGTTCCCTGCCATGTACATACGGCTGCGCGCAGAGCAACAGCAATCGTTCCGTAACAACCCCGCCCCTAAAAGTGAAACCGACAAGCTTCACTTCTTTGACGAAGCTCCAACATACGACGACATGTTAAATACGCTGACTGTTCCCGGGTCTTTGCGCGTGGAGCCATTACTTTACTCTCAAGATGTGCCGCTCGAGTTCGCTGCAGGAACTTTAGGTGTTCTGATAGCCAAGGAGCTGCATCGTGCAATTTTGGTCAGTAACATCTCCGGCTTCTGGGGCGCACGAGAAGAAAGGGCTTTAGCAAGCTTTCAGGACTGCGTCCGAAAACTTGCCGTAAAAATCTTCAATGTGTCATTGGCTACAGCTGGAGATGACCAACGTGGGCCATCGAACGAGAAAGACGTGGACCTTACCTGGATGATGGCCGCCAGAACAGCGCACGAAGGGCTCAGCTTGGCTTTGCAGGGTTTTCGCAATGCATCCAACTGGGCCCGCTACTGGAAGCTAGCGCAGAGAACATTTTTCAGGCGTTTCTGCCTTCTTACGTGTGGTGGCGTGGCCGAAAGCCGGACGGTGCCGCCGAATCTTCTGTGTTTGTTGTCCGTGGCGAACATGCCAGAGTTTGCCGAGGCCTTCGACTGCCAAGCGGCAGTTAATTTGGATACAGCTTGCGCCCTTGAGTGACATTATCAATAGTAAATGCCTGTCTAGCATACACGATTTCGTCTGTTTAAGGATGGTGCGAGAGGGGTTGTCTCTTAGGATTAAAGTGCATGATGTTGACTTGTGGGATAGTGCCGTGTACGATCCAGTCGTGATTTTTATTCGCGAAACTTTGCCTGTACTCCGAAAGAGTGCCAGGCGAGTAATTTTTGCAGGTACTTTTCTGCAGTGAAGTGTTACAAGCCTTTGCTTTTACGGCGAATTCTCTAATGCTTTTGACCCGGAATGTAAGGGTTTGGAGTGTTGGAAGGAAAACCGTATTAATTTCTTGATGCGCCATATTCCCTGCTGAGCTTTTCCACGGACGCTTTGTTGTGCACAGAGTTATGCTTTTTTACGAAAGTATGTGCCATTATTTATTATGGCTGACGGATTTCCTTGCTCAAAATAACCTCTCCGTAGCGTGTAGTTTCTACTTGCACATGTACACATGTCTACTGGAGCATAACTGACCGTGCACGTTTCCTGTTCTCTATCTGTATTTAATTTTTATGGGGCCTTACTTACAGATTTAAGCCTTATCAGGTGACACTTAATCCTCGCTTCACTGCCGAAAGATTTTGATGAGGGTGTGTGTTCTGCGAAAGTCTTTGCTGTAAGCAGCGTCCAATGTGGCCTCTGAGCCGGTAGTTGTCACCTGGTCCCTTTGCTGTACGGCGTGTCCTTGTATCGTCTTAGAAGATTGACTCTCCACAGCTTGAACGTAAAAAGAGGGATGATTCCGCGCTTACAAACGGGGAATGAATGGGCAAATTGGGTTTTGTTCTGAAAAAAACATTAGTTTTGTTGTCTCGAATGAGTGAACACTATTTGCGATATGCCCCCTCCCCCCCCCCCCCCCCCCCTCCAAGAAAATCGAGGGACAGTACTTGCGAAAGAACTCGGCAGTCGCCGAAGCAAAGAAAAGCGCTAGCGAATATTTTTTTTTTTTTGGCGGGGCATAGCCATCAGAAGTGGTAGATTATGTGCGCAGTCCTTTTCGGTAAGCAGCAAATTTAAATTTAGAAGAAAATCGACCACTAGCCCGCAGGTCCGATATGTCACGGCGATAGCCACATGCCGCACGTGCTGTGCTTTACCTAGTTAGCGACGTCTTCCAATTTGAAATATATTTCTTTTGCCTGTTGCTTAACTTTGACAGCGGTCACCAGTACAACGTCCCACCTTTAATGGTAGACGTACGTAGAACATTCTCGATCGGGGAGAGTAGCAGCTGTGAGCCCTCTCACGCTACTTGAGACGTCAAGAGTGTAAGAATTAAGGCCCTTCGCATGCTGTGGAGCAGGAAATAAAAGATAAGGGGTGTCCTGGTTAGATATGAAAGGAGAAGGCAGTAACTGAGCGCGTTTCGATGCATAAATCTGAATGCGTCGCATAAATGTTGATTGCTTTTTCTTCGCGATAGGCCAAAGTTTCACGTCGCATCGTCCAGCCAGAAAAACACCAGGTTGTTTCACTGCGCCGTATCTTCAGCTTTGTCTGCGAGCAGTTAAATACTCGATGTGACACGCGATCGCATATGCGAGACCACGAGCACCCCACTACCAGAAGTTTAATTTCTACCGTTTCACCATTGCAACCTGCGAACAGTTGCACAGTTGTTTGCCCCCCCCCCCCCCCCTCCCCCGGGCGAAATCAAACAACCAATTATCAGAAGCGCCTTTCGGAACCATGCAGAGGTCACGTTAATAACAGATTTTAAGAGGCTCTGTAATTTTTGTAGTTATTCAAAGAGACTAGGACCCCTCGATTTCCTTAATGAGTGCATCTAATTAGTTCGATTTTATCTATTTTTGTACGCTTAGCGTTCACTCTTTACAACACCACTTTATGACAGCAACGCTTCCTTGGGGGCTAGTTGGTTCATGTTTCTTCCAAGGAAAATTCTTTTTTTAGCGTGACACATAAACGGGACAAGAAAGGCGCTAACTCAAAACTCTTTATTCGGAAAGAACGCGCGTACATAAATACACACTCAAACTCATACATCATATAAGAATCTTCACAATCTTACACACGTGTTGCCAAGAGATGTTGTTCTTTTTGTTTCAAGCACACTGAAGTGCCGCTAATGCACATGTCAGCCTTTTTCTGATAAAAAAAAAAACACTTCGAGTAGCTCACGTGCCACAGTATCACGACTTCTGCCTATAATCTTTATGTTGGTAAATTATGGTTTGTATTTAAAAGTACTGCAGTGCTGTGGCAGATGTAGGTTTGCATTGTTTAGCACTGACAGCTCATGCTGACGTGCCCTAAATTAGGACATTTGCTTGCTTGTCCGATGCATACCATACCGCATGACAGAAGCAGTTCGAACATGACGCCGCTAACACAATTCACATACGGGCTGGCCATGGCGCTTCCCGCCTCGAACATTTTTCTCTTTTCTATCCATTACGCGGTGGCACAACATCGCAAGTTTCAGGGGGGCTGAGAAAACAACCGGGTCTTTGTACTTGTTCACCATTCTTTCTAGATCGTGGGACATTGAATGAATATATGCCACTCCTGTCGGTGTCATTTCTTTTTTCTTTCCCGGCGTTGTCTTCCCCCTTCCAGTTACTGCGGCACTGTCTCAGCAATTGACAAACATGCTGAGAATACTCTGCTTTGCTTAGCCTGTTAATCCGTTTGGAAAAACTATGTTCAATCATATGTGTCGTGCTAAAAAAAAAAGGGACTTTCCCTTGGAGGCACCTCTTTATGAATCCACCTCAAGGACCGGATTTTCAAGGGCGAAAGATTTCCTGCATTCTGAAAAACCCTTTCAGATGCTATAATCGAATGAATAACGAGAGAATGGAGATGTGTATAATATACTTTGCGGTCTATTTCAGACCTTTAATGCGCTCGTTCAGCATCTCTATTCCATGCTGATTAATTTCGTCAAAATATGGAACTTCCGACTTGACTCTGTCGTAATAGACTTGCAGGTCAGGAAACTTGTTGCTACGAAGAACGGGCAGCTGTAAAGTGGAGAAGAAAAAAACATGCAATTGCATCTTCGAGAATAAATTAACATTCACCTATTTGCACAATCCAAGCAACGCGAAATAAGCCTGCTCTGTCAGCAAGCTTACTGTATCAGTGTAGTGTAATTTAGTGCGGTG
This sequence comes from Amblyomma americanum, assembly GCF_052857255.1. NCBI lineage: Eukaryota > Metazoa > Arthropoda > Arachnida > Ixodida > Ixodidae > Amblyomma > Amblyomma americanum. Next base: position 83,198,887 of record NC_135499.1, read on the forward strand.
TGTTGTTTTGAAGCGATAATTGAGCCGGGGGCCTTGTCAGAAGATGGCGGCGTCGGTACTGCCGTTGGCTCACTAGTATGCGGAGATTAATGATGACGGTTAGATTTGCATAAAGTGTATACTTCAAGCCTCGCGTGCTTGCACGGCCAAGTTTTCTGATTAAGATGTTGATCAAATGTTGACTGGATGAATGAGGTGCAGGGGTTCACAGTTGTGAGCCCTGTATGATTACGTAACCAATGCAAACTTTGAAATCCTTGTTTTCGTTAGTGGAGCTAAAAAGAGACGAGATTACGCTACCTTTTTGACCTCACGGAAGAGAGCTCAAATTTGTGAACGACGTCATCTTTTCCTTGCTACCGCTTGCAGCTACACATCTTTAGCAGATATATATGCTTAGTGGCTGATTGACTATTCGCCTATAGCGGTAAAATCTGCACAGAAAACATGCTGAGGGAATTGTGCCATCAGCGCAGTAACACGTTTCGAGCTATAGCTGCCGCAGTCAACTGTTTAACAATGAATGTTTATTCACGTGATCATGAAAGTTTACAATGGGTTACTGTAAAATGAAACCATTCAGAGCTCGTTGCGTCGATTCCTGCGCATATGGCCTGCTGGTAAACAGGATTATAGAAGAGAAAAAACATAGACGACGGCCACGATGGAAAGAACCTGACGATGTGCAAGTTGATCTTTTGCCTCCTTTTTTTAGCATGACAAAGAGCAGAAACAAAAAATAAACAATAGCAAGCGATCGTTTCTTTGTCGCTTGTCTGTTTTCATCTGTGGTTCGTGTTTGCCGCTGTGCTCTCGTCACGCCGTCACAGTTCCGGTACTGAGGACAGGTACAATGATGGGACTATTCCATGTGCGTCCTTGGAGAACAGCTGCCATGAGGTTGCACGTGAGGCATAGCACATCTATTGCTGTGACTTCTTCGTAACGCGTATGAGAGGAAAGTATACACGGACAAGCGCAACGACTCAAGCATGCTAATCACATACTCAGAAATCCTATAGGCTTATTCGATAGGAAACACTATAGGCTATGCAGAAGGGAATACGCGCCAATAGATGAAGAGCTATGCAGGGAAAAAGAAATTACATTAAAAAGAATGCAAACAAGCAAGTCCCCAGGCCCAAAACGACTTCACTTAATCTACCGACAAGAATATGAGCCACAATGCGCACATTGTTGTATACAGGGGGACCTATACCGCATGGTATGGGCCTGCCAAGACAACACAGAAATAGAAAGAATAGAAGGACCCATGGTCGAGCAGTGGGATGAAATACTATCCAGCTGAAAGACTGGATAGCTGGTGCACATGTGGTGTCCCTTTCCAGTTAGTGCCCTTGTTGAGCCGCCGTTAGTTTCATCATGCACCAACTCGCCCCTTAGGCCGTTATTCTATACTATCCAGCTTACGTCCGAAAGTGCAGCAGGAGCTGACTGAAAGGGCAAAGAGCCTGCACGATTCAACGGAATCCTGGAAAGGCGGGCTGACCACCAATTTTAGGCAAAATTAAAAAAATGTTTTCATCGTCACGGGAAATATTCTTCGCCAGCTATTTGCCCCAAAGAGACATTAGCTGCTGGAAAGTTGTTTCTTTGCACAGGGTTGCCTATATACGTTCTACTTTGTTTTGTTTTAATTTTCATTTGACTATACCTGTGCGATATTTAAAAAGGAAGATAACGCTAACCTTTATCAAGTGTTCTTCCCTGTGTCGACGTATAAAATGCCTGGCCTATAGTGTTAAGCTTCCAAATTTACGCGCCATGCTCATAAACCGTGATTCTCTTCGTGGATCAACTGTTGTACGGTGCTCTTCATTTGCCTCTTTCCTTCTTGCCAACTTCAAGAGAGAAAATTGAGCAGGGGTTAAGAGCTTGAGGCGTACATAAATTGTGTCGTGCTCTACATTAATTAGGTAGCCATTATTGAATAGGCAAGATTAATGTATGTAACCAATAGTGTCTTGGCAACAGCTTGAATGCACGTTTTGCGATGCTGATGCGACGACTGCATTGGTTACATACGTTAACTTCACCTAATCAAGAACGGCTCGGCTACCTAACACATGTATTACCATTATTACCATCATCAGAAACAGCAGTCTGACCACACCCACTGCAAGACAAAGGACTCCGCATTGTTTTGAGTCCCGGTAGCCGCGGCTGGTGAGCCGGCGGAGCGGGCTGTCGACGTTGCTGGCCAGGCCGGTTGCCGAGAGCATTCTCTTCTACACGAGGCAGGTCACGTTCGCAGCTTCATCTTCTTCATCAGCGCCGGTGGCGATGCAGCCGAGTGGGGATGTACGGGAGATAGGCGATGTGCGATGGCCCAGTCGGTTCGGACCAAAGTATGGCGTGGGGAAACCGCAGCTGTAAAAATGAAGGCGATGCCTCCGCCGCTGGCAACGTTGAAACGACGGCGGGCGGCACTGTGTTTGAGGTCCGTTGCGTGGGGCACTGGCTGCCTCGTCATGAAGTAGTCAAAACTTGTGATGGGGTGGACCGGCTGTCTGCAACTACAATCCCACTGTGGCGTTGGGGCCGCATGCTGGTAACAGAGGGCACAACTCCCTGACGTAAGGGTCGAATAGGAAGAAAGCGGTAGTGCGGAGGCCATTGGCGGTATTGGATGGGGCACGCCATAAGGCGTCGCAAGCGTGCCACAACCTGCTGAGGCTGTCTCGTCTGTTGTGGAGGCACAGGCACCGGTAAAGGCGCCAGGTCAGCAGGGATGCGTGGTAGGCGTTTCGGGTGGCGCGTTAGGCGCGACATGGCCCTGGGGTGACGTGCATGCGTGCCTCGCGACAGGAATGACAGTTATGCGCACTGTGGCTGGGCTTGAGGTGGTAGAAGAACATGGGACTAGAAGCGAGTCCGGGCTCACGTCGAGAGAGGGTGAAGCCGGTGATGGCCCAAGGGCAGGCGCCACAGCTGGGAAGCTGGAGGCGCTGTGGGACGGAAATCACAGGTTGATGGCCGTCCATAGGGGCCGGTGAAGCAAACTTTAGAGAGATCGGGGTGTAGTTTGAGGCAGCAGGTGGATAAGGTTGGCAAGAGACTTGCGCGTCCTCGCGTGGAACTTGCCGAATCGTGAGTGGGGGCACATACGGTGGCGACGATAGTGGAGAGACCGGTGAGGGGTGGGGCGCCGACGTAGGAGCGGGCGGAGGAAAAGCCGAAACAGCTCGGGTAGGGAAGCGGCCAGGGGTGGTGGTTCGAGTGGCGCCGCAGTTTCTGAGTCCGGAACAGGAGCGCAGAGAGCTCCAAGCCAAAATACGCCGTCAGGCCCTTCTTGAAGTCGGCGTATATGTCGGCGCCGGGAGGCGGCAACCGCAGCTTTGCCAGGAGACCGGGTGGGAGTTCGCGGCTGGCGTGCTGATAGCGCAGCAGCTGGCTGTACACGTTGTAGACATGAAAGTGCGAGTCGAGCAGCGCCAGCCACAAAACGGGGTCCCTGGCATAAAACGGGGGCAGGCCGGGCAGCCGAGGAAGGAAGGGGCACTGATACGGCTGAAGGAGCTCACCGGATGTGATGGGAGGTGCGTACATAGCGATGAAAAGCTGCCAAGTGGAGGGACAGGACGGGCAAGAGCGCAGAGCGGGTGGAGGCGGCGTTGCGTGCTTCGAAGCTGGCGTCCGGTGTCACCAGAATGTGGTAGGATGAACCACATGTATTGAAGGTCCCGGTAGCCGCGGCTGGTGAGCCGGCGGAGCGGGAGCGCTGTTGACGTTGCTGGCCAGGCCAGTTGCCGAGAGCGTTGTTGTTACCCTCATACAATGGCACATGCCCACATAGGGAGATTGGCCAAGATTTGGGGGCACAGAGAGTTAGAAGAGTAGAAAACTGAGCTAGTTGGTTCATTCTTCTTGGTGGGAACAGCCGAAAAAAACCAAAACGCAGACACAGAAAGGAACACACAGAACGTAGACGAGGCTGACTGTCAACTAAAATTTTTATTGGAACATCCGCGCTTTTTGTTTCCTTGTCAAAAAGATCTTGCTTTTATCTCCCGTGGGGTTCATTTAAGAAGGAAATTTCTTTTCTTGATAGAGAGATGGATGGTGTGCTGACGCACCGCTGTCCTGTTTCCCGTATCGCCAATGCCTCAAGGATCTCACGTGTCAATTTGTCTGCATACCTTTTCATGACTTGAACTTCATGCAACTTGGGCTCACACTTGCGCACTTGTGTGCCTTTTTGTTTTCTTTACAATCTCTGCAATGCAGGGCTAGATTGCTGCTTGGGGCACCTGATTGCGATGATGCATGTTCTCTTATCCTATCATTAAGGCACCTTCCCGTCTGTCCTATATATTGTTTTCCACAGGCCAGAGGGATATTATAAACCACACCTTTAACACACTCGCTGAATCTTGTTCGGTGTGCGATCTGGCATTGCTGCTTCTTTTGCCTGTTGACTCGAGCGCACATGCTCATTGCCTTGTTCGGTGCAGAGCAAACAACCCGGACCCCGTGCCTCTTGCCAATCTTCATGAGGTTGTGGGTCAATCCATGAACATACGGAACCACAGCTAATTTCTCCCTTTCAATGCCTTCTTCATGTCCACCTTTCCTTTCTTGCACTCCTTTCACTTTCCGCAGCAAGCTTTCAGCTACGCTGCAAAGCATCAGAACGGGATAGTCCGCATTTTTTAGCCTTGCGATCTGCCGCCGAAAACTTGTCTCCATCTGATGCTCACACGATTTCTTCAGAGCTGAAAAGAGCGCGGCACTCGATATTGCCCTTTTCACGGTCTTTGAATGGCTTGATGAAAAAGGAAGAAACTGTTTCTTCGCCCTAGGCTCGTACCTCCAACATAAGTGTCCGGGTTGGAATTCAAGGCGGAAGTCCAGGAATTGCAGCGAATCCTTGGCTGGAAGCTCGTGGGTGAATTTCAACTCTGGGCAGGTTTTGCGAAAGGTCTCCAGTACGCTATCCTTGAGTCGCTCAAAGTCTGTTGAATCCTCTGTTCTGCACAGAACCAAGAAATCATCAACATAACGAAAAATCCGTGTGACGCTATTTTCTTTCACAGATTCTTGTATTCTCTTGTCGCATGCGGCCAGGTACAAGTAACTGAGTAGTGGTGCTACCTTAGAGCCGATGCTGACGCCTCTTTTTAGACGAACAAGGAATCCCCATGAGCGACGATCGTAGAGCCAAGATAAGCGCGCAGCAGCTCTAGGAACCCTTCCACCGACACTCCGGCCGAGTTTTGAAATGAAATAACTCCCTGCTCTTCAATGGTTTCTCTAAGTATGGTCATCAGCTTCCAACCCGGACACTTATGTTGGAGGTACGAGCCTAGGGCGAAGAAACAGTTTCTCCCTTTTTCATCAAGCCATTCAAAGACCGTGAAAAGGGCAATATCGAGTGCCGCGCTCTTTTCAGCTCTGAAGAAATCGTGTGAGCATCAGATGGAGACAAGTTTTCGGCGGCAGATCGCAAGGCTAAAAAATGCGGACTATCCCGTTCTGATGCTTTGCAGCGTAGCTGAAAGCTTGCTGCGGAAAGTGAAAGGAGTGCAAGAAAGGAAAGGTGGACATGAAGAAGGCATTGAAAGGGAGAAATTAGCTGTGGTTCCGTATGTTCATGGATTGACCCACAACCTCATGAAGATTGGCAAGAGGCACGGGGTCCGGGTTGTTTGCTCTGCACCGAACAAGGCAATGAGCATGTGCGCTCGAGTCAACAGGCAAAAGAAGCAGCAATGCCAGATCGCACACCGAACAAGATTCAGCGAGTGTGTTAAAGGTGTGGTTTATAATATCCCTCTGGCCTGTGGAAAACAATATATAGGACAGACGGGAAGGTGCCTTAATGATAGGATAAGAGAACATGCATCATCGCAATCAGGTGCCCCAAGCAGCAATCTAGCCCTGCATTGCAGAGATTGTAAAGAAAACAAAAAAGGCAAACAAGTGCGCAAGTGTGAGCCCAACTTGCATGAAGTTCAAGTCATGAAAAGGTATGCAGACAAATTGACACGTGAGATCCTTGAGGCATTGGCGATACGGGAAACAGGACAGCGGTGCGTCGGCACACCATCCATCTCTCTATCAAGAAAAGAAATTTCCTTCTTGAACGAACCCCACGGGAGATAAAAGCAAGATCTTTTTGACAAGGAAGCAAAAAGTGCGGATTTTCCAATAAAAATTTTAGTTGACAGTCAGCCTCGTTTACGTTCTGTGTGTTCCTTTCTGTGTCTGCGTTTTGGTTTTTTTCGGCTGTTCCCACCAAGAAGACACAGAGAGTTTTTCAGATACATATTTCCTGGACGAAAATTCGGTTGTTGTAATTTCTTCTTCTCCTTAGCCAGGTAGCATTCCCAGCTTCATCTTCTTCATCAGTGCCGCTGGCGATGCCAGCGCTGCTACAGACTCTCCCATATCTCTCCAATTAAACCGGTTTCTGTCCCAGCCAAGGTCTCCTTATCCCCACAGTAATTTTAATCTCATCCGCCTACTTAACTTCTGCCGCCCACTCATTAATGTATAGTGCAGTTTTTACGTCTGTCTCAAGTTGTCAACTTGTGTCTAGTTCTCTATCGGGGTCGCGAGTTGAGCAGCAGTGTACAAGACATGGTTCACCAAGATAAAGATTCTTCACAGTGCAGTTTGACCTTCTTGGGCTGAATAATTCAGTCTCTCATAGTCGTATGATATATCTACATGAAAGACCGAGGCGAGCTCAGCCTCCGGCATCTATGGTTCTTGATTAGAGTGCGTAAGGACAGAACGCGTACGTGGCGATATAGTTAAAGCTCGAGAACACTTACATCTAGGCGCACACATTTGCTTCACAAAATTTTTATACACACAAATAGCTCTTTAAGGCTACCTGGGTTCTTGCAGGCAAAAATGGTATTATCCGCGCCAAAGTGAGACCTACCTGGGAGGCGCAATTCGTAGTTTCTCCGAACACTACATCGCACTCGCGAGTGAAATACATTGTTCTTACTACATCGTTGGAATTCGACGTACAAGCAGGGTTAGAATACAAATAAGTAAAATCACAAAAAACAACATTACTAAAAGACAGATAGCAGTATTCTATAAAACGCACCTCAAGAAGGACATCACGTTCTTTTGAGCGCCCGACTAAGCTGCCGCCTTCAGAACACTTATGAGTGCCCTCACCGCTCCACCTGTCTTGGCTCATTTCGACCCTTCAGCTCCCACAAAACTTCGGAACGATGCAAGTGGCCATGGTAGTGGTGCTATACTTGTTCAGCGGCAGAGCGACCAGATTCACGTGGTAGCGTACGCTATCCGTCTCTTCTCCCAGCCAAACCGCAACTATTCTATCACCGAGCGGGAATGCCTCGCCCTCGTCTCAGAAATTACCAAATTCCGCGTTTGTTTGGCCACCCCTTCTCTAGTATAACGGATCATCACGCATTGTGCTGCCTATCTTTGCTGAAAGATCATACTGTCTGGCTTGGGCGCTGGGCTCTTCGCCTTCAAGAATACACATATTCTGTCGTCCATAAGTCCGGCTTCTGTCGTCCATAAGTCCGGATGCTTGTCCCGTTACCCATTAGATCCGCCTTCGTCCAGCGGATATGAGGCGGGCACCTGCGTTATGTTCACGTTGGACTTCAGCAACATTGCCGAAGAACACTGCTTAGATTCTTCGCTACGCTCCCTCATCGACTGCCTCACCGCCATCCGCTCTGTTGCTTTCCTCGCCACATTCCTGCTCCACGAGAACATCCTCTACCGGCGCAACATGCTGCCTGCCAGCGCTGGGCTCTTGCTCGCGGTTCCTCAACACCTTCGTTCCGGCGTCCTTGAACAGCTCCATGGTGCTCCTACTTCAGCTAACATCCGACAGCGTGCGCCGCCGTTTCCATGTATCTACCGCTTTGTCCGGCGCGATGTAGCCGCTTGCGACCTCTGCCAGCGCCGGAAGAGGACCTCGGTCCTCCCTCCCGACAGCCTTCAGCCGATTGCAACCCCGATAGAACCTTTTCCTCGTGTGTGCCTCGAACTGTCCGGCCCTTTTACGGTGTCTTCTATGGGAAACAAGTGGATCGCCTAAGCAACGGACTACTAGACGCGCTACGCTACACATGAGCGATCCCAACAAGCTGCGCCATTGATGTCACTGACTTCCTCCTGCACGACGTCATCCTCCACCATGATGCTACTCGTCACCTGCTCACCGATCGTGGCCGCAGCTTTCTGCCCCAAGTGGCCGCCGAACTTCGTAGCTCCTTCTCCGTCCGTCATAGATTCGCCACGACCTACCTCCCACAGACGACCGGCTTCGCCGAACGTTTGAACCGTATGCACACCGACATGATTTCCATGTACGTCTCTGAGAATCACCGCCACTGGGACATCAGCCTCCCATTTGTGACATTCTATCTTCTGTTTGGCCGCAATCTTTTGATGCGCTTCGACGGTGTACTGCCCACCGCCGCTTCCACCAGTACTAATACTCGGGATGGCATCACCCGAGCCGATGCCGCCCGTCTTGTAGCGGGCCAAACGTTGTCCGCTTCCCAAGACACTCAGAAACGCGTTCATGAGTGCCGCTATCGAGACCTCACCTGCCCTCCGGGCTCCCTTGTTTCACTCTGGGTCCCCTCCCGCCGTGTGGGCCTCTGTGAAAAACTTTCCTGCTATACGGGCCCTTATCATGTTGTACGTCCTGTCAACGCGGTGACGTACGTGATCACCCCCCTGCATCCACGGCCCCCATCCGCTGCACCCCGCACCGAGATCGCCCATGTCCCATGCCTCAAACCTCACTACTGGAACTCTCCCTTGCCTGCATAGTACTCACCGGGACTGTGCTTTTGCCGCGGGGGTGGGGAGGGGGGGGGCGGTGCTACACATGCTTAGAAGACGTCAAAGTGCTTAGGAGGGAGAGAGGAGCACCCCCCTTCCTCCGTAAATTTTCGAAGGAACAACCTAGGTTGGCCACCTAGGTCACGTGACTTGATTGCGTCATCACAACCTGCCCTCCAGATTGCAAGCGAACTCACCACCGTGGCAATTGCCAGTTAAGTTAATGACTGGCCGCGACAGGCTGCTTGGGAAGAACAACCCGGGTCGCAGAATCCCTACCGGTGGCAGCACTTCCCATCGCAGGGCTGTGGCGCATCGCTTAACTGCTGCACCACTGCCCCAAGAACGGTATGAGTACTCCCAGGGATCTATGAATGCAATGTCTAGAATTGCCTATTCCGCATATATGGACATTAACCCATTAACGCGATCGCGTCATATCTCTGAGGCGAAGCTTAAGTATCACCTACTATTTTTTTTTTCTTCCAGTCTCGGTAAAATCAATCAAACATCGTCCAGAAATTGCGGTTATGTTGACACCGAAGCGGAATTTTTGGTCTCACTGATATGTACACAAAAAACTTTCCCGACTCGTGTGAGGCGTAAACAAGGAAATAGCACAAAACATACGGAAGGAACACCCGGAGTAAAGGTAGCAGCTGCATTACTCACATGCAGAAAAATTTATAGAGGCAAGGCGAACCAAAAAATATGCTCCAAAAAAGCGAGCGTTGTTTCCGCCTCTAAATTGTGCCCAATAACTTTCCTTTCTTTGTGAAATTTACGCAAGAAGCCATGTTGTATGCCTGCCCATAACGGTAGATCACAAACACCTTGATTATATCGCTCCTAATTTTGTTTACACTCTTTTTACCACTGACATCTCTTCTAATTTTATTCCCCACTGGTAGCCTCCGTGACGTAGGATACCATGGCCAAGTGGCTTCCTTTGAGCACAGCACAGTTTATAGCTTTTGTCCACAAATATCTGCAGGGCAGTACGGCTACAATGGAGACGTTGTCTCACCTCCAAGCAGAGTGAGAGGTGGGCCAAAAGGGAGAGGTCAGCTAGGGTAAGACAATCTCCCACCGCGTAGCTTCTATGTTTGCCGATGTGGCGATCCAGGTTACCCAAGACGTTTTCTTCGAACGCCGCGATCTCCTCTGGCGTCGGCTTCTTGAGGTCAAAAAAACGTGGTTTCTGCGTGAGGGAAGGCCAGAAAGGGTGGAAGTGCCTTTAAAAGAGGGCACTTTTCCCCGCCATGATCTTCTCTGCGGTTTGGAAGATTTCCTGTCTGGCGGTTTGAAAGTCCATCTGTTTTAACCACCTAAATAAAAAAGCATGTCATAAGGCCAGAAAGTGTAGGAGTGGCTATTGAATTGAGACACTTTTTCCCCGCCAAGGTTTTCTCAGTTTTAGAAGATTCCCCTAGCTATAGTGATTTTTTTTATTGCAACACCGTGCCTGCTAGTTCAAAACGTGTGATGTAGAACGTAGGATGGCCCGCTCTTTACGGTCGCCAGAAAAGGTGCGGCTATTTTATTATCGCAACTCCTAGCAAACAACTAAACCTCATCGCTCGCGTTAACGCCGACACACTGTGCCATTTCTTTCTTCGAAGACGTTGAGTAAATAGAAAGTGGTTTTCACCTTTACATAGCACTACAAATGATGGGGGTGTCCGGAAGCGGAGGAGACCTGGTAATTAGTACGTTAGGTGACCGAAATATCCCCACCAGCTTTTTCAGTACAATATATGGGCATAGTCGCAACAAGATATTTGTAAGTAACGGCCAGCACTTTATGTCAACTGATAAGCGTTCTTTGTAGGGCATGCCTTAAAAACGATCTCGAAGTTGACTCCTGCGCGGGTGTGTTGCTTAAAATGGGCCTAAAAGGACGCCATTTTTCGCCACTAATTACGAAGGCAATATTCGAGCCCTAAAATATGAACAGCTCGGTCATAGCACAGAGCATAGAAATCACCGAGCCGTACAGGCACTTTCGGGGGATGTTTCCAGCAGCTATATAAATTTCAAGCGACTCCACAATATCATCCAATTCCATACTATTCAGTTTTCTCTGCTATGGCGAGGAGCTCCTGCTCACACGGTGAATGAAAATTAAATCAAACGTTGGAAGATCTCTCGCACGAGCACTCGCGTTTCTTCTTTATTGTCTATTTTTGCGTATTATACAGTGACAAAACTGCAACGCAAACAATTAAATTATATCTAAAAGCCCTAGCTCAGGCCATCAAGCATGACACATTGAGGCTAATGTTTTTTTAGTGCCATCAGTGGCTCTAACATTTGAAGCTTCATTGACGCTGGGTTGCGCATGCAACCATACGCGCAGGTCTCACGGGGCCCACTTCTACGGCGCCCGCACAGGTCAGCTGATACGTAGTCCAGCATACGCTTCCGTCCCTCCACGGGACCGGGAAACTACTTTGCAGCACGCGATGGACAGATCATAACTGGTAGGGGTAAGAGTGCTTGCTTTGGTGTGTAGCCCTAGGTGAGAAACCGCTAAAGAGAGAACAGAAGATACCGAGTAGACACAGACACACACTATGTGTGTCCCAATTTGCGTGTTTTCGTTGAGCATTTTTCATAACTGCAATGGATTATGCCAGTTTGCGGAGTCCATATCACACTCCGTATTCAGTGATATAGTTCTCATGATCATGCCCCTCTTATCCAGACGTGTCATATGCTAGAGGAACTGCACGGTAGAGGTAGCGAAAAAAGGCTCTGCGCAGAGTACTTACAAAGAACGCAAAGTAGTGGGGCTGTATGGTGCTGGTCACAGTTGCCAGCACCTGGTCGACCTGCGCTCGCAACTTGGGGCAGCTTGGGTAGAGAGCAGATGACGGTGCGTACTTGTTGATCAGGTAGTAGGCGATCGCTGAGCTGCAGTTTCAAAAAGCGTGATGAAAACTACCGGTGATATTTTCAGCTTTAATGCTCCTGTAGAGCCGCGGTTTTTGACAAACGATAAACAATATTAAGTAAATAGCCCCTTTCAACTCGTTGCGACCGATGCGTTGACCATTGGATGTAAAATTAAGGTCATGTTCCATTGTTAAGCTTCTCATATTGCGGCCTTCATGTCGGAATTAAAAACGTCCGTGTGGGACGTCAGAAACCAAATCCTCTACGTTAAAAAAGTCTCTGCTCAAGTACTGGAGCGAGCTGGGTGTCATTATCAGCGGCGACAGACGCGGTCTTGATGACTAGAAAAATGCCCTTAGTAGGGGGGGGACCGCGACAAAAGATTAAATACTACTTCATTTTATAGAAACGCCAATGATAGGCATTGTGCCTTCAATATCTTCGTTCTATAGCGTGTTTAAAAACTATTACTTCTTGATTATCTGGTCTCTCAGGCAACTTCGATAGTCCAATGTGTCCGAAGAAGTCGATATCTAAGCATATAAGAGCTTTAATAAGCACTCGCTGCAAACATCAAACTGACTTCAGATGAAAATTTAGGGCACCGCTCCTAAACGCACTTCAAAACTGGTAATCAAGATATTTCTTTCATGGGGAAACACACCGTCTTGTCTCCGGGCGCTAAGTCAAGCAGTAAATATTAAAAGTAATACGTTTACCATCACCTTTCATAAATGATGAAGCCATCGTCGTCGATGGTCGGCGCCTTGTGATAAGGGTTGACCTGCGAGGAAATTATCATAGCCTTCAATGACCCTTAGCTAAGACCAGAGATTGCTTGTTACTAGCTGTACATGACCTTCTTTGAGTAATGGTGAGATTATTTGCCGGTAGATGCGTTATATTTATTTTAAATAATCCCACCTACACAACGACTGGCGCCAGAATTGTATACGAGTTAACCTAGAACGAATTTCGCTGGTACTGCAGTCCGTTCAATTCTTACGCGTACTATTACCGAAGAGGTGATTGAAGGGCTGTTAATTCAATTCTAACAGAACAAAAAAAGCGTCGCATAATTATGTTTGTTGCTATTTCATTATTTTATTTATCAACTACGACGTCATGGCAGAATTTTAGCAGCTAAAATATCTGCAGGGAAACCTTGCCACCGCATAAATCTTAGCCTGAGCGTCTTCAGTTTTCAAGAAGCTGCATGCCATGCATGGCCCGGCCTGTGCAACGTTTTAAATTTCAAACACAGTCATGATTCTGCGTTTGAGTGCTCTTGAGAACGAAGCATGAAAAATGGCACCAACATCTCATTTGTTTGGGCGCAAACTATTAGGGCTACCTTATGGGTAAAAAACAAATGAGCCAATCTTTTCCATACCCTGCATCAAGGCTGCGCGATGTTTTAGCGCGGCAAAATTAATGACAGTTTATCTCCCAAAGCCCCTTCTGAGGCACAAACCGAAGGATGGATTGTGTGGTCATTTCCGCACTAGGTACTCCGCACTACTAGAACTGATCAAATGAAGCCCGCCGTGGTGGCCAAGAGATTGAGCATCCGTCCCGCATGCAGGAAGTGCGGGGTTCGATCCTCAGTGATGCCGGGTACCCACCGGTGATACAATGAGTACAAGCTTTCCGCTGGGCTGGTGCTTGGCTTATTTAGGGTGAAATGCTTGAGAAATGGGTATTTGATCCCACCTTGAGAAGTCGAAAATACCTTGTGCCACGGCGCTCTTTGGCCACAGATGCCCTTGCGCCATAAAAATCAACAAGCATCATCATCAGTCCTCAAATGAATAAATCTTACATTACCTGCGCACCACTGCCAACTAGTCAGGACTTGTGTGCGAACATTGCTGGTATTAAACTGGCCGGCCCGGCATGACTCCTTCAGAATATCTCCTAAGGCGGCACTATCAGCTTCCTTCAATTGCTATCGCGCACGTGACTGGCTCCTATCTGTATTTAATGGACTATCGCTTGGACATCTCCTTCCTAGAAATAAAAATATAACCACGCAGCGGATTTTTGCCGTCTAGAAGTTTGCAAGTAAGCAAAGAAATATTGGAAAGCGGTTCCCCTGCTTTTGCAGCGATAGCTACATTACGATAGCATTTAGTCTTCGGCGCGGCGGCGCCGCCACCCTGTGGCTGCACCGCCACACTGTCACGTGGTTGGTCACGTGGCGTGAAGCAGCTGCTGGCAGAGCGGCGCCGTGGCTGATCACGTGTTTCGTCACCTGCTTGGTCACGTGATCAGCCACGTGGTGCGGAGCAGCTGTTGCTGCCGGCGGCGCGGCGCGCCGGTGAAACCGAGCTGTCACAGCTGTGCGCATTCGCAGTGTCATGTGGACCGAAGATGAAGGAATGCCCAGCGAAATGGAGCGGCGAAAGACTAACTGCACTTCAATTGAGCAAGTTCCACTCGGCCAGCTGTAGCTATCGCGCCACTCGAGGTTTAAACTTTTGGATTGGATTGGAAAACATTTAATTCGTCAGAAAAGGCAGAATGCAGACGATCCGTGCTAGGTGGCTATCAGTCCACGGCTCACAGCGACCTGGGTAGCCCATTCAATGACCCGGGTTTGAACTCCCAAGTCTGAGCTGACCAACACGGCCTCCCACTGCTCGAGAGTAGGAACCTGTATTAGAGATTTCGGGGGCGGCTCCTCTTTACAATTCCACAATAGGTGATCATAAGTGGCTAAATCACCACATAATGTACATGCAGGGTCGTATTCACGGGGGTAGAATTTTGACAACAGGTAAGGCGTCATGAAGGATCGCGTCTGGAGTCGCCTCCAAGTGGTCTCCTGCTCCTTATTAAAGGCTTTGTCTGGAGGAGGGAATATCCTCCTTTCAAGTTTAAAATGATTAGTAATATCGTGAAAAGATGATAGGCCGTCCTTCGAAAAACTCTCAGCAACGACAGCGTCCCCTGCTCGGCTGACGAATCCTCGAGCTGTTATGTGTGCCGCTTCGTTACCAGGGTTCCCCGAGTGAGCCGGGACCCATGTCAATTCAATAATTCTGTCTAAGTCTTTGGTTTGACCCAATATGCACCTAGGTAAACCACCGCCAATTTTTTCTTGTTGTTGTTGTTGTTGTTAGCCTATCAAAAGATGGCACATACCCACACTGGGGGATCGGCCAAGAATCGGGTGGCTATTCACCTGAACGCAGTTTTGTCGATGGCGTTGCGATGGCTGTACTTCTTTTTCTTTCCAGTGAAACCGACAGCCGCTATCTTGATGAAACAGAAGCGACTGCCGCAAGGCTTTAGTCTTAACTTTCTTGAGGTAATGACTTCCCTGGCTGCAGGACAAAAACTTGTATTTTGTGTCGACAGTATAATTATCCATAACGGGACCCTTAAAATGGCGACGTGTAGTTCCAACTTTTCGAGTTCTGAAGCCAAGTAAATGCAAAATGTTTTGTCTAAATTGTCAAAGGCAACCGTGGTGCCATGGATTTGTCAAGAGAGAGCAACCCTCGCCTCAGGGATCAATTTTATCGTCGCCGCTGCCAGCAATGCCAACGCATATTCTTGCTACGCACATAAAGGTTAAAGCTGAAAAGGACCACAAATCTGGAAGGCCCAAATTTAACTCTTTTTTAACACTCATTAACCATATCCATTCAAATTGGGACAAAGAAATGAATTCAGTTCGTGATATGTTTACAGGACTCTAGAAAACTAAATTTAGTTACGTGTTTGCTTCTATCAAATGATGCGCTTCACATTAGAATATACGAATCACTGCATTGTAACCACCTACGACTGCCAAATAATTTATAATTGAATTTGTTCTCTCATGCTGTTCCGGTTTCATCAACATAACGGTGGCTGCGACGTCTGTAGTTAACATTAGGTCACGTCCGGTACGAAAACACCCGCAATATAAACGCTGATACGTAATGTCTGAAGAGACGGAGCTTGGCTTTCTGTGTGCGTCATGCGGCCGCTTGATGACGTTATCCTATTTCTCTTGCATTTTTCTTGCCGTCGCTGGTATTTTCTGTACCATCTGCGAGTACACACACTCACGCCATCGGCTTTTCTCGTAACGGGACGAGTAATGCTTTCTCATTAAAACTTTCTCCACGAAAACTCTCTATTTTATATTGATGCACGAGCTACATTTTGTGTCGTTCGCTTCTCATATATGCCCCCAGATATAAATCTTCTGTTGGCAACCTGAGAGTATTTTGAATTAATAAATAAATAAACGTGGCCTACTAGATGGCCTCCTCTTCTTATTAAACCGGCGCAATCTAACAGCGTGCAATAAGGTACACAAAAAGTTCCGCCATTGACTGAGGTGCCAGCAACTAGGAAAAGAAATTGCAGCAAAACTTCTCGATGCCACTGCATTTTTATGGAGGCAAAACGCTAAGGCGCCCGTGTACTGTGCGATGTCAGTGCACGTTAATGATCCGCAGGTGGTCGAAATTATTCCGGAGCCCTCCACTACGGCACCTCTTTCTTCCTTTCTTTTTTCGCTGCCTTCTTTATCCCTTCCCTCACGGCGCGGTTCAGGTGTCCAACGATATATGAGACAGATACTGCGCCATTTTCTTTCCCCAAAAACTAATTATTATTATTATTATTATTATTCGCTAGATGACCTCGACTTTCATTACCACTGTGTAGGAATGCATAGCCGACCTGACACCGCCAAAACACAACGACAAATGGCGCGTGCGACCAGCTGATCGGAATCGAGACAATGATTGGATTCTATTCTTTGACTGCATGTAGCAGGCCTGTATTGTTTCGGCGCGGTGCGTCATAAGGGCGCGCAGCGGAGAGGGGGAGGGGCCTTGAACGAGTGGGAGCGCTTGCAGAATTTTACGGTAGTACAAAACTTCTCGTTACAAAACATAAAGGCGAATGTCTCATGAATTACCTGCTTCTACAACAAAGCGAGAGAAAAAAAGATTTGGTTCGGTTCGGTTTATGAGGGTTTAACGTCACAAAGCGACTCAGGCTATGAGGTACGCCGTAGGGAAGGGCTCCGGAAATTTCGACCACCTGGGGTTCTTTAACGTGCACTGACATCGCACAGTACACGGGCCTCTAGAATTTTTCCTCCATCGACCGCCGCGGCCGGGATCGAACCCGCGTCTTTCGGGTCAGCAGCCGAGCGCCGTAACCACTCAGCCACCGCGGCGGCTGAGGAACAAAAGGGGACAAGCACTTCTTCGTACCACGAGAAGCAGCATTTCAGACGGTGTGCTTTTCCACTAAGGCGAATAATTTTTTTAGTTAACAATGCATTTGTATACTGAGGTCAATAGTGCAAAGCAGTGACAAAGTACTGAGTTCATCAGCCCAGGCTGTGTTAAGCAACCGAGGTAAGAGAGACCTGAGTATCATAAACCATAGTTAGTCCTGAGCTAGAACGGCTGATTGGGGCAAGCTGATATGGGTTCATTGCTACGGAGCAGCGTGCAACGACGACAGACAAGAAAGGAGAGGACACACTAGAAAGCGCTAGACTATCAACTTAGATTTATTCTGACAAAAAAAAAACACCACTGTCCTAGCCGCCAAGGTGGATCAGTGGTTTTAGCGCTCCGCTGCTGAACCGAAAGATGCGGGTTCGATCCCTACCGCGGTGGTCGAATTTCGATGGATGCGACATTCTAGAGGCCCGTGTACTGTGCTATGTCAGTGCACGGTAAAGAACCACAGGTCGTCGAAATTTCCGTAGCCCTTCACTACAGCGTCCCTCAAAGCCTAAGTCACTTTGGGATGTTAAACCATCACAAATCAAACATCGCTGTTCTGCAAGTCAAGTGGCTACACGTCTAATGCCGTAGTGTTTCACTTTTGCAAAAAGGATAATGTGGTTAATATTATCAAATGCTTTGGTACAATCGACCAAAATGCCGAGCTCCAACAACTTTTTTTCAAACCAGTTGAGAATGCAGTCCTTCTGCGCAAGTAGACCGTGCTCTGTTGATCTATAGTGTGTGAATCCATATTGGTATCCGGTTACTACCGAATTCCTGTCAAAAACTTTTCGAAGGATTATAAGGATTGTTCGTTCTAAACCTTTTGAAAAATATGTGTGAACCGACATAGGCCTGTAATTAGCCAGGATGTTCTTATCGCCTTTCTTATAAATGACCACCCCTTTTCCTAATTACATACCGGAAGGAAAGACTCCTGTCTCAAGAACGGTGTTATAAAACTGTGTCAAACACTGCACTATTTTGGAAAGACGTACTTAGTAGGCATAATTAGTATGTTATTAGCGTCGACGCTGTATGTGTTTATGTATTAAAAACGGATTATACCTCGGGTTCCAAGGCTGGGTCGAGAAGCAGTTACTCTCATTGATGAAATAGCGCAAGGGGCAATGACTTAGAAGAGTACAGATAAAGCGCGGTTCCCTTGCGCTGTTTCATCAAACATGATCAACTAAGCGCCCGCACCTCAACTCTTCTAAGCGACTGCGAGTTTTTTTCACCCAAGAAACGATATATACTTGCCGGAACTTTAAAACTGTCGATAACATCTGATTCAGCAAAATATTCAATAAAAGCAATAACCAAACTTGTCCCTGAGATAACACACCCGCCAACTTCGAGACTTGTTGAGGCTTGGTTACGTGATGCTTTATTTAAAGTTTATTTAAATCACCTATTTTCTTCCTTCAATCGAGTGTTACCTTGAGGTACTCCGCAGTCAGGTGGTCACCGTTGAACATGTCCAAGTTCCGCAGCTCCAGGCTGACGCCTACGTGTCTGGCAACCATGCGCACGAATCCGCACGGCGGGCTGCCGTACTGGTTGTGCAGAGTTACGGGCATGACGACGCCGCCCAAGCCACCACTTCGATCCGATCCGCTGCCGCACAGCAGTGAATGCTCAGCAGAGCTTTTTCTCGTTTTCTTTTACAATCTGTCGAACTCTTGCTACCAGCGCCCTTTTGGTTCCTTTGGGAGATAAGCCTAGCTCCCGCGTCAGATTCTCGTTCCTTGCACTGCGATGTCAGACGCTCGAAGAGCTGCTTGGAAAGCTGCTCTCCGCCGCGGCAGGCTCGATTTCGCAACTGTGGAGAGCGCGACTGGAATTCCGGGGAAGGAGTAGATTGCAGGACGCCGGACGTCCTCGGCTGCGCGCTCTCCCTTTACTGCCGGCCGGCTGGATTGCGGAACGCTCAGCTAAGCCGCACCTTGCGTGTGCAACCTGACCGTGACCGGCACTGCCACCGACAGTGCGAAAACGGAGGCTGCCGAGTTGCAACACAGGTGTCGTTGCCGCCTGGCGGCCCGACGATTGTCGCTGACCTTGTTATTTTTCCCGTCGCGAAAAAAATAAAGGTCTGCGCTCTCGGCTTTCGGTGTAGTTACTCCTAGTATTTAGTTGAAAAGCCTTTTGAAAAGGCACTGCGAGTAAAGTGAAATCATTGCAATTCTATTCTTAATCCCATTGTATTCCTTTCTATTTCAATTCTGTTCCAATTCTATTCTGTCATTTTGTAGTTAGTGCAGTTAAAAGTACAAGTACCGACCCATCATCACCTCACACAGACTATGTCAACTTCAGTGCAAAGGCCTCTCCCATATCTCTCCAATTAACCCTGTCTTGTGCCAGCTGCGACCACCTTACACCCGCAAAATTTTCATCCTCCGATCTAACTTTATGCCGCCCTCTGCTACACTTGCATTCGCTTAGAATCTAGTCTGTTACACCTAAGGGCCATTGGTTACATTACCTTCGGATTACATGTTCAGGAGTAAAACCAGTCAAAATACGGGACACAGCGAAGAGACGAGGCACACACACGACGACTGGACTAGCAACTGTGCTTGTTATAAGAAAACACACTCCGAGGAAAAGTGGCAAAGTTTGCGCAGCTCAGTTAACAGCAATCTACATCTAAAGATAAGCTGTAATCTAACACCGTTGCGAATGGAAGCTAAGTTCCTTCTCCATGAGGTAGAGAGAAGGACTGCTGATACAATCATCTCCTTGAATACTAATGAGGAACGCTTCGAGGATTTCGCGCTCAACTTTTCCCTTGCCTCTGCCGACAATACTAACATTGGAAAATAGCGGGTAGCAACCGCATTCCCGGCAATGTCGAGGCAAGTTAGCGCCGTCAGTAGGGGACAGAGAGTTGTGGTGTTCTCTTAGTCTGTCATTAATACATCGGCCTGTTTGCCCAATGTACACTTTTTCGCAGGTCAACAGAATTTTGTAAACCACCCCTGTGGCACAGTTGACGTAGCGGTTTTCATGTTGCGTCGAACAAACCGGCCGATAAGTCCTGCCACGTGCAACACGTGAGCACAGGCGTGAAAGATTACAGGGAGCTGAAAACACAACATTGACGCCCTGCTTTCCGGCGACCTTTTTGATGGTGTGGGCGACTTTATGCACATAAGGCATGACTTCAAAATTTCTCTTTTCCACTGTCTTTGGGTCAACCCTTTTGATGTCTCGAACCTTTATCTTTTTCAAGAGCGCTTCGGCCACTGCCCTCAGAAGTTCTTTGGGAAAACCGGCCGCCTCCAAACGTTCATACTGGTTATCGAAGCTAGTATTCATACTGTGGTGGCAACTCTTTTGCAGTGCATTACGGAAGCAGTTAGTAGCAATCCCCCTCTTGACAATCTTGGAATGAGCTGACGAGTACGGTAATAAGGACTTTTTAGTTCTAGGCATGATTACATGCCCTGCTCAAGCCCATTTCTTCCTCTTGATTTCGACTAGGATATCATTAAGCAGCATTTGTTTCCTCACTTAGTCTGTCCGCTTCCGGTCTCTGACATCTAATATTTTTTTCTTTCCATGGATCGCTGCGTTGTCATTAACTTGAGCTGAACCCTTTTCATTAGCCTCCACGTTTCTGCCCCGTAGGTGAGTACCGGTAAGATGCAGCTGTTGTACACTTTTCTCTTGAGGGATATTGCTAAACTGTCATCCACGGTCTGAGAGTGTCTGCCATATACCCTCCACGCCATTCTTATTCTCCTAGTTATTCACTCTCATGTCGGGATCAGCGGTCACGCCTGCCTTAAGTAGGCGCGTTCCTTTGGCACTTCCAGCGATCGCTGCCAATAGTGCACTGCTTTTCTCATTCGAGACTGTTGAACATTACTTGAGTTGTATGCATATTCATTTCTAGACCCAAAATTTTACTTTTCCTGTCTAAGTCACCGATCTAATTTTGCAGTTTATCCCCTGAGCGGCTTAGCAACGCAATATCATCACCAGATCGCCCATACCTAAGGCATTTTCCATTAACTTTTCTCCACAAGTGTTCCCAGTCAAAGCCTCTGAATACATCCTGTCAAAAGGCAGCGAATAGCATTGGATAGATAGTGTCTCGGTGCCTGACACTCTTCCTTATCTGAACCTTATTGCTGACTTTATGAAGGACTGTGGTGCCTGTGCAGCCGTCGAGATATCTTCCAATATTTACTGAAAGCAGCGGAGTGGGTGAGGGAACAAACGCGAGTTAATGACACCCTATAGTCGCAATCAGGAGGAAAAATTGTGCTTAAGCAGTGCATATAATTCGAAGGCAAGACAACCTCTGGTCCTTAAGGGTAACGGAGTGAATTCCAAGAGAGGACAAGCGTAGCAGGAGGCGGCAGAAAGTTAGGTTGAGGATGAGATTAAGAAGTTTGAAGGAATACGTCTACCGCAGCTGGCAAATAAAGGGTTAATTGGAGAGACAGTGGATAGGCTTCTGCCCTGTAGTAGGCGTAGTCAGGCTGGTTATGTCGATGGCTTTTACATAAGGCTCATGTGCACCCCGATTCGCTATGCCTGGATGACTGCTGAGGTTTTAACTAAGTCAAACGCTTTCCCGTAATCTATCAAGGCTATTATGTGGGGGGTGGGTTATATTCTGCGCATTTCTCTGTAATCTAATTGATGTCTTAAATGTGGTATTTTGTCGAGCACCCATTACGAAAGCCCGCGGAGTCATTTGGTTGATGATCCGCCAAATGATTTTAGACTTCAGTGGAGTCCGAGGTTGTCCTGACTCTATCAGTGATTAGCGCAGTAAATACCGTGTAGGCAACGGACAGTAAGCTGACTGGTCAGTAATTTTTCAAGTCCTTGACGTCCATTTTCAAATGAATTAGGGCGATGATAGCGTTCTTCCAAGCTTCTGGTACGCTCGGGGTCACAAGGCACTGCGTATAAAAGATGGCTTGTTTTTCTACACAATCTACGCACCGTCCTTCAACAGATCTGCTGTTACCTGATTCTCAACAGCTGCTTTCCTCCTTTCCATTGTTCCTAAGGCTTCCTTCACTTCCTCTTGCGTTACTGGCGGGATGTCCAATTGTTGTGCACTACTGACTGGCTGATTAGCGCCCTGGTTACATTGACTTCTCTACATATTTCTGTTGAACTGTGTTTTACTTGTTGCCGACTACTGTTTACTATTACTGGAAAACATTTCCTATTTTTCCGCCTTAGCTGACATTCCACCAATTGGACCAATCGGGAGTTCTGTAGCGCCGCCACATTTCGGGTGAGGCCAGGTTTTCGTGTCGATGATACGTGTCATGCTTTCGCACTATAATAAACGCAGACACGGAGAGCAAAGTGCAAGCAGACGCAGTATAGGGGTGGACGCAAATTTGATTATACCAGCGAGGAGAGTGGTGTCATTACCTTGCGATTAATGTATACATTACAGCTCCGATCAACGGCTTGCGTCACTCCGCAGTATTTATCGGCATTCGTTGTAAAACACAAATTATTTGCAATTTCGAACCACGGAAGAAGCAGCGACGGAAGCAGATATATAACTTTTGAAAATCCGATTCAGCCACTGATCTTAACTCCGAACCTTGGTGCTCTATCTTGAAAACTGCGCGTCGTGGCGTTTTCAAACAACATATTCATGTCTGGAATTCAAGATGAGCTACGTTTCCCTTAAATTGAAAGGGTGCACATCGCTTCTTCTTTGCGCTTACTGCGAGCAATTATTCCGCCTGGACGACAGTTTAAACAAGTGTCAGGTTGTGCCGATCCAATCGCCGCACAATTCCATGTCTCATAGGTGCCCTAACACGGCTTGTCTGAGCTCTCAGAAACAATTGAAGCTGTCGATTTCGCTGTTTTTTGTTCATCATCGTATGTCGAAGGTGCCTGAGATGCTGAGAATATTCCTGCCCTCCTGCCATCACAAGGCCAGTGGCGCACCACTCAACCCTTCATCACAGCGCCAGGAGTGTTATGAGCACTTCCTGTGAACTATGAATGTAAAGTAGATAAAGAAAAATTTTCCAGATACGGGAATCAACTCATTAGCTATCGCGTCACACCCTTAAGGCGGAGCGCAGCCCACGGTACGGCGGTGGCTTCCTTCACGCAGGTAAAATCACCAGCTGCGTGACATTGGGTTACATCAGGCCGCAGCTCGCGGCGACTGCTTTCACAAAGTGAGCGGGCGGGCTTGCGCCTTCTCGCACGTATGCAATCTTAAGTGTCTCTGCCGAGTTTCTTTCTTTCTTTCTCTCGTTCTTTCCTTCTTTCTTTCTTTCCTTCTGTCTTTCTTTCTTTATTTATTTATTATTTACTTATTTGTTTATAGGGTCCAACACAGTGTCCGAGGGCGTTGTAGTAGATTATATATAGCACAAAAACAGTGAAGCAGGCAAACAATGGTTAAGTGAGCAAAACGTCATCCCTGCAACAAAAGCATCTGCACGGAAATTTAAACAAGTGAAAACAAGAAAAAATGAAGCGTAGGAATGAGCAGGACACTCATTGTTATTGGAGAAAAAATCAAGAGAAGAAAAACAAAAACAGCGTAACGCAACGTATAGTGGCAAAGTTTGATCACGATCTACCACAAAGATGCCGTTTCTTGTAACTTGCTGACACGACAGCCTGAGGCAGGTCCTTGCATGCGTTATTGCTAAGATGGAAGGTACTCGAATGGAATATTTCTCCTCTGCACACAACTGTGCCTATTTTTGTTTTGGTTTGCGGTTTATGGGGTTTAACGTCCCAAATCGACTCAGGCTATGAGAGATGCCATAGTGAAGGGCTCTGGAAATTTCGATCACCTGGGGTTCTTTAACGCGCACTTATAACGCACAGTGCACGGGCCTCTATAATTTCGCTTCCACCGAAATTCGACCGCTGCGGCCGGTCGTCTTGCGGAACAGCAGCCGTGCGCCATAGCCACTAAGCCACCGCGAAGCGGCTCCCGATTTTCGTTTACGGTCACGTATTTCTGGTACGAAAGCAGGTGTCTTTAAGCCTAACGTTGTTGTTGAAAGCGATATTATTATGATTTTTTATTCAATAATGAACAACACGCTATGTACGGCGAACAGCAGACGAGTCCCAGACCGTAACGCTTTTTTATCTTACAAGGTTTTTATCATATTAGCTTGCGCAACAGACTCGAACTGATAGACCGCCGCTGTGTATTTCAAAATAAAGCTCATGTTACTAAAGCTGCCGTAACATGCGCCAAATATGATGCATTGTACACCATTATATAACGAACTTGTACTGTTGTCTCAGATCAAATAGGAGCAATTGTTATCAGATCTGCGACAAAACCAAAAGGGGTACCGACGATGATGACGCCGCTTGGGCAGCAAGAGAATAAACCCTCACTAATCCCGAAATGGCTTTCTCCGTGATGCGACTTTTTGTGAGCAGCGTGCGAGCTCAGAATGAAGACACTATCGTACAAACTATGAACTATAAGCCAAGAATCCTTTTTTTTGCATCAAAACACATTTGAAATTGGAATTTCGAACCTGTCGCCCAACGAAAGCTCTGAACCTCAGCCATGACAAACCTGTGGCCATGCGAGAAGCTGGCCCTCTGGAACACGGGCCGCTGCCGTTCATGTGACGTAGGCGAGCCTGTTATACCCTGTTCACACTGGCAGTTCACTGCCCATTTAGCAAATAAAGATCGAACTCAATGTGGATTGGCTGGCACTCGAGAGCTGTCTCACCGGCTCTAAACACTGAAGAAAATATATATAAAAGCTCAGAACAAATAAATGAAATCGTTTTAGGCATATTACAAAAAATTAACTGCATTACCCAGGTCATAAGCATATCTTTATTCGGTAGTCAAACAACAGCTACACAAACTGCCCAGTGTTGACATGTAAATCGACCGACATTGTTCTTGTGCGGCGTGCCAGGATACTTCCCCCATTTTCGTCTCTTGCCCGGCTTTCCGACAGCCGAGACTAACAAATTCCCAGCAAGTGCTGCAACAATAGCAGATACGAATGCAACAAAGATGGTCGCTCATCTGCGGCAGCTTTACCGCCGAAAAGCCAATGCTTCTCAAGCGATGTCCATATCGTTTCTCATATTCGGCCCGCCACAATTGTCCGGTGGCTGCCCGAAGTGTTAAATATTGTCATAGCTTTTTCTGGGCAGACTCTAAATAAAAAAGTTACGCATAATTCAATATTCGCCTGATTTTGCTACTGCTCCACTTTTTACTCAACGTTGCTATCTCTAGTGCCATCTTTCGGGTCGCATGCTCACGGCTCAATGATCGTTGAGATTGCCTGTGAGACAGATTATTAGCTGACGCATTCTTTGGGCCGGCGGGGTGTCGTGCAGCTGTCTTTTTCGTATTTTTGCCTCAAATGTAGGCGCAAGCTCTGGCGACTTTCTCATTACGCTGACCGTAGCCCTGGTTGAAGACGAAGACCGCCAATGCGTGCGGCGTTGCTGGTGCTGACTCCGATAGCACCAGCATTGCCTAAACAGCACTGAACTTAAATTCTGCCAACAAAAAATTGATGATGGCCTAGCTCTGTTAGGCCAAGATATACGTAGCGTAAACGCGGCGACATCTGGTTCGGAAGACTTAATATATGAAAGGCGCGCATGCACTACATGCGCCTTTGTTCACGGTTAAACCTTTGTGCCTCCCAGACTTTTGATGTTTTGTAAGGAGGGTTCATGCACGGGTAAGGTGGCCTGGTGTTTTGTGGCGTAGGCATGCTTAGACTTTTCTTTTCGGCACTATTTCTAAGCAATAAAGAAAAAGAGCCGTCGTGGCGGATTGGTAGCGTCTCCGCCTCAAACACCAAAGGCCCTGTTTCGATTCCCAGTCTCGACACAGGTTTTTTTTTTTTTTATTCAGTGAGTGTGCGGGATGGTTGACCACGTAGTTGGTTACGTGGTCGGTCGCGTGGTGTGGAGCAGCTGCCGGCGGCGCTGTGCCGTGGCTGGTGACGTGACCAGTCACGCGGTTGGTCACGTGACCAGTCACGTGGTTGGTCACGTGGTGCGGTTTCCAGAGAATGCGCATACCGGCGAGGCGCGCGCGGCAGCTGTGCGCCGTGTGACGTCCCTGCTCATGGCGCATGAGCATCACGGCTATCCGGGTGCAACGCGAAACTGCTCAACCTCGGTCAGTGTAGCTTACGTTACAAAATTTGTGAACACCACTGTTGGTCCCTTTTCGTGGTATGTGGACGATCATTTTAGTTGCGCTTATACAGCAAAATCGCCAGCTCCACACGAAGAAGTGAGGTTCAAGACTACTTAAGAATGTCGAAATGCACGCGACAAATGCTCTATCCAGCTGCCCATTATCGCCCGTGAAACCATGATAGGGGCCTCGAATGTTTCTCGCGTGTACGTGATATCGTAGATACGTGTATCGGTCAACAACCTGACGTATGTCTATCAGAACATTTCGCCTAGCCAGATCAGCAACGCTTCCGACTAACCAGTTTCTTTGTAACCAGTACAGACATACACGCGTGGTAGCAATCCCACTTTCCTTGTCGGTAAAATAAAAAGAGGCGGGGTACAGTACTCGACATCCATTCCTTGTAATATTAGGACACGTGATCGTACTCTATATTTCTTATGCTATTACAGTATTCCGCTGCCCATACCTACAAGGTAAATGGTAACATGCTTCGCAGTACGCAAAGCGCTCAGAGCTAAGTGCACTATATCAAAAGCATTAAGCCCACAGTTTGGCATTCTTGAAGCTGCGGCAGTTAGCGACAGTTTTCAGGAATGATCTCGGTGCCTGAAATGCAGGTTCTCGTGCGCGCGCATCATAATCGTCTTCCTGCCATCCTTCCCTTTCTCTCAAGTCATGGCAGTGGCGCTCTTCCGTTTCCGGTTTCTCGCGTCTACTGCTGCAGCATCTGAGCTTCGTGGCGTCCGTATCCACAGCGAGATCTTGCCCCTAGGTAAGCCCTAAAAAAACAGGGTGCCCGCAAACGTGGAGAGTTATCACTTTTTGGACAAAGCTTTTTCTGCCCGTTCTTCGCTTCTTGAATACGCGTGGCATTGTTGTAAACTCGGAAGAATTCACAACGCGACCGTCCAGATGTCGCTTTCATGAAACTTCTAGGTGAGCGTGAATGCCTTAGGCTTTCAATACTAATCCATACAAGGTGCACTTTGTTTTGCGCACTATTCTTCTTTGTGTTGTAACCTTGCAATCAACAATGGTTGTGAATTGACACGAAAATATTCTTGTTACACTCTGCTTTACACTCTGGTTACACTCTGCTTTTATGGGGGACTTTTTTTTTTTTTTTTGAAGGGCAAACTTGTGAACCGCTGTGCCGATTTCGACGAAAGATTACAGGGCGGTGTATCCTTATGAAAGTAGAAAGTCAGCTGAACTTTATGTTATATCTTCAGTGTCACAAAAGCTAGTCGCATCAGAATTAGTGACTGCGCAAGATTAGAAAACTGTCATTTTAAAGATTGTGCCATTTCTATGCAATTTTTCTATATGCATGTCTCGAGGGAAGAAACCCTCGTATTGAATAAGACCAGACAATTGTTCCATTATGACCACTTGAAACAAGGGAACCTAAAGGCAACTTCGGTTTTGGTTTGGTTTGGTATATGGTGGTTTAACGTCCCAAAGCAACTAAGGCTATGAGAGACGCCGTAGTGAAGGGCTCCGGAAATGTCGACCACATGGGGTTCTTTAACGTACACTGACATCGCACAGCACACGGGCCTCTAGAATTTCTCCTCCATCGAGATTCAACCGCCGCAGCCGGGATCGAACCCGCGTCTTTCGATTCAGCAGCCGAGCGCCGTAACCACTGAGCCAACGCGCCGGGCTGCACCTTCAGTTTTCTTGGCGTTTATACTGCCTAAAAACTAGACTTTGTTGACATACAACCTTTAGATCATTATACGAACGTAGTCTTGTTCGTCACAAAATTTTGGCAATTCAGTAACAAAACGATAGCATATCAAAATGAATGGTTTAGCCCAAAATTTCAAATTGAGAAAAACTAGCAGTTCTAAGATCTGTCGAGTTTAATTTATTTGAGACGCTAACATCCTAAAATACGAGCCTTTGCTGCATCAGAAATACCTTCTCCTTCGGTGCGAGGCTGTCCTTCGGTGCGAGGCGAGGGTCTTGTCACTTTTTCTTTTATTTTTCTGTTTTTGAAGTCTCTAGCAATCTTGGTTGTGCACGGAAAGTGGCTCAAATAAACTCGACTGCAAGGGCAAACTTAGTAGACAGCAGCCAAAGGAAAAATTTATGAATAATCAGTTCTAGAAATTAGTCTTGGGAGGGGACGTGTACATTTGTTCTAATTATTGCTTGAGTTTTGTTTTTCCGGCCAATCATGGCTCGCAAGAGCAGGATTATGTCACTCGCGTTTTTAATGCTCCTCTGCAGGAGCCTTAACTGAAAGCCTGAAGAGACAGAAAGAACAAAAATAAATGGCAAGTCATGCTCTGCAAGAGCAAGGCTTGAACACTCTAGAAAGCAGCCGACTGCACTAGCGACTACTTGGCTAACTAATGCAAACACCTTTTGTTGACCATTGCAAACACTTTCTTTTATTCACTCTTAACTACCGCTGAGCCGCTGCCACCACAGGAACCACCGTCTCGTTCACACCGCATCACTGAGTGTGGTGATGTTAAAATACTCCAAAGCATTGCCCAGGAATTGCCCATAGGGCAACGCGGGCGATATTTTATAAGCGAGCGAGCGGTAGCTTTCCATGATGTCAACGGAAGCGGAGTTTGCACACGTCATCCACTGTTGCTGCCTTGGCGCACAAACTGTGTCCACCTCTATTAATCAAGCAACACGGCACGCGTCGTTGTTTTCCGCCGTCCAAAATGAGGCGACGGAAATTCCGGAGTGGCTCTCAAGAGTACAACCCTTGTTACAGCTGCGCGAATTTTAATTAGATGAAACCAACTGGTCGCTAGCTGATCACAACGTCATCAGATGTACTGTCTTGTGGTTTGGTTGCTTTTTAGGTTTTTCTTATTGCTATGTACTTTGTTACTTTTCCGAAATGGCGTGCGATGCCGAAGCCCAGCGATACACACACACGCAAAAAACGTGAGGGCTGTGACGTTCCGTACTTACTTACCATGAGAAATTCCTGGCTTCGAATGCAACACGTGGAGTTTTTTCTGGAATTTTTTCTGTTTGTGTGACGCAAAAAGAAGCACGCACAGATCGCTGGCATTTCTGACCACGACCAGCAATGCTAGCGCGTTAAAAAAAGCTACGATATGGCATTTTACCCCTGAGCGGCGCGTTGAAAAGAGCGTTTCTGGGCACTGGCGGCAACACTTCGGGCACCGCGTCCGCGAGAGAAAGCTTGATTTTCTACTGCGCAAATCAGGAACAATCATTGAATATAGGTCGCTTATGAGTTTTTCGAGCTTGTGTAACCGATATACAGAAATGCTTTTTATTGAAATCCGCGTTTTACCTTACACCTCCCATTAAGACTCTGCACGGTGTCTTACGTAAAACAATAAGAGATCCGTATTTCGGCTTTGTACAGGGCATTCAGGGTTGTTCGCCACGTACGGTCTTTCACAGCAAAGTATTTGCTCACACCGTGCACGATCGACCATTGTCAATTCCTGTGTAGTCCAGGCAGGCCGTTCGTGAATTTCTAACGCCCTAACTCGCTCAGAGGAAACATTTATGAGCCTTTGTTTATTTGAATGTTCTTATTAGCCCCCAGTGCTTATCGGTGTCCTTGTGCGGATCGCAGTTACGTGACATGCCTTTCGACGACGCTCTCCGTCATTAAATTAAGACGTCTTTTCTGTTGAATTACCACAGCTATTTATTTGCACACTTTGAATCGCCGAAAGAAATAACGGGACATGTGCTGCTGTGAACAGCATGCGCCGAGCCCTACTCAGATCCCTCTGGTCCACTACCGCACAGGGTTTCGTTGTAGGTGCTGTAAACGGGTTCACCGCAGACCTGGACATGGCCTTCCTTGCAGGCTTCAACCGTTTCCGCTGCTGTTCCTTCGTACACCCACAGACGGCAACCTGCGAGCGAAGAGTCGTGCTTCGTAGCCTTCCGCCATTTTTGAGGCTACTTGGCCTTAGAACGGCATATACAAATGCTCGAGTATTGTCAGAGTTTTCGAAGTTAAAAATAAGCACAAGAACGCCACCGACAGTCATGTTCAGTGCAACATAGGAATGAACTCTAGTAAGGCCTGAATTCGGCTAGTTGGTTCTTGTGATCAGTCATATTAAAAGTACGCGAAGAAGACAGGACAACTAGAAGGGGCACATGTGTTCCGCTTGTGCGCGCTTTTTGTGTTCCTGTTCATGCCTCTTCTTGTTGTCCTGTCTTCGCGCAGTTTAAACATGATAGGAGTGGATAAAGTTTCAACTGTTACTTGGCATGTCTTCTAGCCGTATACCGGACAAGCACCTCCTGGTCTTAGCGATGTTTGAAGTGATACGCGTATACACCCGCGACAAACATTACGAGCAGGGCTTCGACAAGGCGGTTTTAAAAGCGATTAAAGAGAGGACTCCCACGGTCGCAACTAGCTGCACGCTTTCGAGCAGACGAAATTAATCATAACTTCGCATTGCAGTTTTCTTTCTGTAGTGTCATGTACGGCTGCTCTATCACAACAAAAACAATAAAGCACAGGGATGCGTTTTCGACAGGAGTTGGCTTCTCGCGAGCAATGTTACAACTTCATACTACGTCTTGCTAGTACTAATTACTTAAGCCACTCCAAGGGATGTACCAAAACAAAGGAGTACACCAGACCACACTAACGCGTCTTGCGACGAAAGGTACTCGCTAGCAGACTAAGATCGAAATCGCTCCTTGCTTTTCGTTCAAACGAAGCAGAGAGAGGAGCATAGACAAATGAAAATCAAACGCACATGAGCGCTGACTACATACTGGTGTTTGTCCGTGTTCCTTACACTGTTTGGCTTGTTATGCAGAAACAACTAGCCCGGCATATCGCACTTGTGCCCTCTCGTTTGGCCCTAAGCCGCGCAGTTCGCGGAACTTCTTTTTGCTATTTAACTGTATAGGACTTCAATCTTCAGAAGCCCTTTCTTGCAGAACTAATGAAGATCGGCCAAGAGCTGTCTGGAGTGGATGTTTGAAATAATATGCCACAATTCTACTTGGAATTTTTAACAGGCACATGCCATGCGAACATTACTGCGGTGGTTACTTGATGATGAAGCATGTCGCAACTGAAACAGTGCTTGAACGAGAGTAGAGAAATAGCACACCCTATCGCTGGCGCTGGGTGTCGAAGAAAATGTCCTCTGATTAAAGCAGTATCAAATTAATTGCGTGCGCCATGAAGCAGCAAAATAATGCACGGCTCTTACCGATAGGTGCATCGAACCGAGTTACGAAACATGCTGAGTAGTTGGCGTAGGGCAGATCCACGTCATAAGTGGTGTCCGGATCTGTGGACGAGAAAGAGAACCACAAGATTAAACCAGCTCTCAGCTTCGATGTAGCCAATAAGAAAAGAGTCCATGGTAGAGAGAAGTTGATTCTTGATAAACACAGAGTGAAAAAAGGAGGGGAAAGCCTCGGAGTGCTTGCCAACACTTGAACAACAGGACTTGTCTTCGACTGGGCAAAGCGTTTATCGTTGACAAGATTAAAATAGGGTTTTCACTACGAGGAGGAAGGCCCTGTGATGGCGAAAAGGGTGTGAAGTGGGTAGGACGTTCGGATGGGAAGGGTGGCTGCTAACAATAATTAACCGGTTGACCTGCGAAACTGTGAAAAGAAAAAATTGCAGTAGCTTAGCTCAGCTAGGTCAGGATATGCGTAGCGAGAGCTACGTATGCACGCTTAGCCCTTCGAGCTTCATTCTTACGCTGACGGGCCTCTTCACACCAAGAAACGACTTCGGGGTCGTCCGAAGCCTGCTTCTCGTAGCCGACGTACATGCCGCGCGCAGTACACGCGCTCACCAACTGCATCTTCACCAATGGAGCACCTCACTAGTAATGTTGTTGTTATTGTTGTTGTGACTGAATGAAGCATGAAAAGGAGAGTGCCAGGGTCTGCCCACTGGCTCGTGCAGAGCCACAATCGCTGCTGCGTGCAGACAGAAGTGAGTTGGAAGATGTGAGAGGAAAGAATGAAAGAGGAAAGATCGCAACAACCGCGTCATCTGGAGCGACGACGACGGTTTAGCTAAACCCGGTGATTAGAAGCCCTCGCCACATATGCGAGAGCCCCTAGATCCCAGCCCCGTAAGGCCAAAAGGCTGGCGGTGGTTTAGCTCTGGTTAAACCTGTTGTGACGCGATGGCTACAGCTGGCCGAGTGCAACTTGCTCATTTGAATTTCAAAGTCGGTCTTTCGCCGCTGCGTTTCTCTGGGCGTTCCTTCTTCATCTTCGTCTCATTTGACACGGCGCATGCGCACAGCTGTGGCAGCTCGGTTTCGCCGGCGCGCCACGCCGCCGGCAGCAGCAGCTGCTCCACACCACGTGACCAACCACGTGACAGCGTGGCGGCGCCGTGGTGGTGCCGCCACGCTGAAGGCTCGAAATGCCGTAATGTAGCTCTCGCTACAAAAGCCACCGCTGCCTCCCCACTACACTAACAATGCGCATGCCCTCAGGGCTTCTATACGACAAGCTCCATCATCATCATCATCATCATCATCATCAGCCTGACTGCACACACTGCAGGGCAAAGCCCTCTCCCATGTCTCTCCAATTAATCCTGTCCTTTGCCGCCTGCGCCCACCCTATGCCTGCAAACTTCCTAATCTCCTCCGCCCACCTAACCTTCTGCCACCCCCTGCTACGCTTGCATTCTCTTGGAATCCACTCCGTTACCCTAAGCTCCATAGCCAGGCGCAAGTGCAACACCAGCGGAACGGCGCAGCTGGTTGCCATGGGAACGGCGCATGCACGGTAGTGAGGCGTGATGTCACGCATCGACGCAGCAATGGAGACCGGCGTGGCGAAGCGGCTAACACCAGTGGAACGGCGCATGCGCAGCTCTGGCTCCGGCTGGCCACACGAAACCCGGCTCTGACTAGCGTAGTGTGGCTCTGGCTACAAAAGGCCGGCTCAGCAGAAAGCAATCCGAGGGTGTGGAGCGTGGAGAGATAGCGAGCGTGGGCTTGAAAGGCTGTGTGTCGAGCTGCGACAGGTGGCTTGACTGGCTGTGCTGACTTGAAAAACTCAGATAAGAAATGGGTTAGCATGGCGGAACGAAATACTGGAAATAAATTGAAATAAAGGAAACAGAGAAAACATGGGGTTAGTTAATAGAGCGCGCGAAAGGAAGAGGGAGGAGGGAAGGAAGCCAAGGGTTCCTGAGAAATAATGGGAAGGAATGCTGAGCATAAGCCAAAAATAAATGAAACAAAGAGAAAAGAAAATCGGCCAAAGAAAATTGTCATTGAGGGGGGAAGCCACGACTCCGGGCGGAAGGGTAGGGTGAAACTTTCTGACAATGATAAGAATAACTCTCAGTTATTTATAACGCCTGTTTATTGTTTCTTTCACCCTATCCTTCCGCAGCAGATCCGCATAATGAGAGAGAAATAACTAGAAGAATAAGATGGGGTGGAGCGCATACGGCAGGTTCTCTCAGATCATGAATGTCACTTTACCAGTATCCCTCAAGAGTATTTTACCAGTAGTCACCTACGGGGCAGAAACTAGGAGGCTAACAAAAAGGGTTCAGCTGAAGTTAACGATAACGCAGCGAGCTATGTAAAGAAATCTGATGGGTGTGACGTTATATACCCAACCTATGCTGCACTGTTTCGATTGAACTGCAGTTGTAGCCATAAAAGTTCCTAAAATTCCTTAGAACCACTTCTTTTCCAAACATTTCCCCAGTGCTTGAGGAGAATTAAAAAACAGTTCTGCACTCACCGTTAGAGAAGACGAGGGTGATAATGTCTGGGTTCTCCGTTAAAGTTATAGCCTCTGTGACAGAAGTCCTGCAATGAAGAAATGTTAAAGTTAACACCAGAGGCCTTCTCCCACGTAATAGGCCTTCAGAAACGCTCAGTGTGGCTTCGATATATACTGAGCCTCCTAAGCCACCTAAACACCCAATAGAAATTTCGCGTTGGCGCGTTTTTTTTTTCCTTCTGGCCTCATTAAAATGCGGTCATTGTGGCAGAAATGCTTTATCAGCTATATGTGGGTTGTGACGCACTGCGCCGAGAAACGTTATGTATCTGGTTTTTCGGCACAGTGTGTGAGCCACCCCTGGGACCTTATTGCTATTCGCATCGAACTTATTCGTAAATCTGCTACGACCGCAAATTGCCAATTATTAGAGGCCAATATCGAGCACTCGTAGCTTTGCGATTGTGGTTGTTTCTGGTGGCGCTGTGTGAACCACCCTCCACAAGAGTAGCGGATGTGGCAATGAGCACAAATACAGAACTGACGCCAATCAACTTGAGCAGCGAGGCATTGATCAGCGTGTGACAATTACATTTTCAGTAAGTGGTTTTAAGCCCCTGAGATGTGAACACCGAGAGGAGATTAAATGGCAAGAAATACTCTTTTTCAAGGCTCATGACATTTTACTGTTAGGTTTGAAGGAACACAGCGGCGCCATGCTACGTGAAGAACGACGGAAAAGGCTTTGAGCTGCCATTCGAAGCCCCCAGCGGATGCTTCCGCTCTGTAATAAAAATCGTCGATGTCTGGTACCGTCCTTGCCAAAAGTAACCAAGTTACCATTACCTTTGTGGAGAGGGTTCGCAATGGAGCATAGTGGCTGCGTATACCATACCGCGGCGAGGAGTGCGCGGGAAAGCGCCGCCGCGCAAACCTTTCACGCCAAACCGGTCGAGGTCACTGCTCATGGAGGAGCACGCGCGGCTCAGTTGCCCCCTCTGGCGCGGCCGATCTCGAGAGGGGCGCGCGCGCTCTTTCATACGGCCTTCGCATTCGCCGCGGAAGCAATGCGAATTTTTCTCCGGGAGTTACCCCGCCCGCCGCCGCTAGAGGCGCGACGACCCCACCGCTCGCTTCCCGCCTGCAACTGCGGCGGCGAGTGGCTTTTGCCTGGTTTCGCGCTGTAGCCCGCTGGTTCATGCTGAGCGAACCACCGAAATCAAAGAAAACAAAATGCAGATTCTTAAGCTGCTTATCTGCAACAAAGTCTACATGTGCACAGATTCTTCGTCACTAACTTTTCTTGATGAAAACACTTAAAATGAGGAATCACTCTCCCATTCCTCAGAACTATGCCGAACATTTCTTGTTTTAAATCCAGAAGGAAATACTCTGATCATTTCCTCTCATATATATTATGGTCCGTGATTAAATCACAATTAAGTTAATGCTAAGGGGAAGGTAATGAAAACTCAGAGAATAAAAGTATACTGCTCGTCCCATAAAAGTGTATTATATCGCGGAAAAAATTCTCTACGACGCTTGAGCCGTAAATCCGATAGCGCCGTAGCTGGTGGCTTGAGACGATACTTGAGCCGTTGGAACAGTCAAATAAGTTGCAAGATTGCTGGGAGGTATATATAGTACTCAATTACGCCGATATCGCTTTTCGCACGTCCTGAATGAACTTATTTTCACCCTCATGTACGTCACAACTTCCTTAAACGAGAGGCCTGTGTAGATATCTCAAAAGAATGCTCACTCAAGAAGCATTGTAATAAATTGTTCTCTGCTCGAAGTCAATGGCACGCGGCCTTTCCGTTTTTGTCGTCATAAAGAGGTCACCAGATTTCTCTGGAATGACTGTAGCCGCGTGCTAGTCTCTCTTCATGTTCAAAATTTCTGTAAGCGCCTTAGGCGTCTAATCTTTCAAGTTCCTGGTCACCTTTAAATTTTTCAAGGCCGAGAGCGGCCGTCATTCTGACCTTCGTTGACCGAGCACTTCTTTTATCGCTGCGCCGCCAAACTGCATGTTTTCTGTTTGAGGACACGAGTTAGCCCAATAAACAATTTTCGAATCGGACGCAAGCTTCCTTGTCGCCATCTGGCCTGACTAACGTTACAGAACGTAACAGAAGCAACCAGTACAAGCTGCGTATGCTGCCATAGATATTGACGAGTACAGAGTATTGCAATTTCAGAAAGTATGTATGTCCAATGAGCGACTTCAGCTATCATAATGAGCGACATTTTTTGTTGTCCATGTATATATTCAACCTGCGGCGCATCCTGAAACTGCCTAAAATATTCGGTTTAAATATCATTGTAGAAGCTAACAAGACATCAGATTATGCACTTGAATGCCGAATGCCCTCTATTCTCTTAAATACAGGGACTTTTACTAACATGTAAGCATTGCAAGTGTTCGTTTTTAGTTCCTTACATTTTAAACTAAGCCAGCTGGTATAACGCGCATTGCTGTCAGGTATTGTGGAGCTCCCTTAAGTTTCTGAAAACTTTTTCTGGTGCTACTTTGTTTCCTGAATTGACGTGAGGGAAGTTCATGCTCACAGAAGGTTAATCGAAAGCGATGACGAGGCTACAGATATGCAGGAGAATAATGCAAAGCTGGTAGTCATCGCCTCCCAGATATGTCTGCTCGCTCCTAAAGACCGATTTTAATAAGACAGAGCGTATAGTTCCTAACCAATTTTGCTTTGCTGGCAGTTTGTTCATGCTGGCAGTTACTGTAAACTAGTGACTTATTTTTCGTGTTGTCATGGGGTGGGACGGGCAGTCATGAGACGTCGCCAAACTTCACAATGCCTTTTCAAGAGGAAATCTTGGACGTCGCGTGCTTGCAACGTGCTCTGCTCCTGCAGCCAGGGTTGGGTTCCGTCTATAGCCATTCCTTTCGCGAATGACGTGACGCGTTTTCCTGGGTAGCACCATGAATTTTTGCTAATGCCGCTGTTGTGCAAACTTAAAGCAGCTGCACTTGAAATTTCAGTAGATATATTTGCTGTGCAGAATCATTTACTCTTTGAAATTTGCCATCCAAGCATTACATAATATATATCATTCTTTACACTCATAAAGAACCTGCCGGAAGACGAACTATCAAAGCTGAAAGCCTCGCTTCTTAGTCAAATATAAGTCTATAACGTGTTGACGTCTGTGATCGAAGCATACATTCGATCATACAAAGTGGGGCTCAAGGAGAGAGCATGCAAACGTTAATCCGATTTCTCCCATGGCCAAGGGGCTGACTACGCGGTCTTTGCGTAAATCGTAAGGGGCAAAATATAAATGCTTGACGGTTACCACTGTCGCGGGCCGAACCGGGAGCGAGCGTAAGTTTTCCATCGGAGTGAACGGCGGTCATAGCGGCGGAGCGGTTAGGAGCGGTGGGGCAGTGGCGACCCCACCGA
The DNA here is from genome assembly GCF_052857255.1 of Amblyomma americanum. Lineage (NCBI taxonomy): Eukaryota > Metazoa > Arthropoda > Arachnida > Ixodida > Ixodidae > Amblyomma > Amblyomma americanum. Next base: position 83,236,190 of record NC_135499.1, read on the forward strand.
GGTGCGGCGGGAGGCGGAAACACCCCATTGCGAAGGCCGTAAGAAAAGCGCGCGCTCATACTCAAGACCGGCCGTGCCTCTAGAAGGTAACTTTGCTAGGAGCCAAGAGGTGGCAACACAGACAATGCCCACGTGACTAAGCCGGGCACCTCTCATTTTTCTCCCCGCTCCGCGGCACGCGGCAAGCCGCCGTAAATGGCTCCTTGACCCATCCACTGCGCGGCAGATCAACCCACCGCCGCGGCAGGTTTCGCGGCAAGCGGCGTGCCGCGCGCATTTTGCCGCCAGTGTGTCCGTGCCTTTACGGCCGCCAGCGCCTTCGTCTGCTGCAAGGAAAACGTTGGTGGCGTGAACCTGTGTCATCGGTGTCCTCCCTTGGACAATTAGAAGGATCCTGGCGACATGAGAAGTGGTAAGGGCTGCTTGGTTACTTTTGGCTCAGAAGACACGTATGGTCGGCGTAGAAAATTAAACTTCCACGATTTTTAGAAACAAATTAAGAGGAACGTAGAAGAGCCCGTTTCTACGTTCTCGAGGGTAGACTTAATGCTTTTTCCCGCTGCGGCGCATGTGCTCTCTTTAGCGTTTCGACTCACAAGACGTTGGAGACATGTTTTAGCGCAGACGCAGCACAGGACGTCGACGAAGTAACACACGAGTTCGCTAAAAATACGTCTCTATGCATAAAGGAATCCCCAAAACAGCCAGTCATCTGAACAATATGGAGCAGCAGGGGAAGATTATATCTGCTCTTTCTTCACTGTCTGCTAACGAAATCAAAGAACAATTCACGTAGGTCTTGCGCGGAGTGATGTTTGTTTTCTAGGATCAATTACATTTAGAGTTAGTAATATGGTGTGGTGATGCCTATTTCGACTCCGGATGGGAGTCACTGCATCGTTTTGACACGCTTCTTTTATTTTGCTATTTTCATTGCCTGCACCAGCCTCGTAGAACTGTGGACCAACGCGATAGCATGAAACGATGGGTGCAGCGGACATGCCGGAACTTCGTAGCCAGCAAAGCTGCCTGGGGGGGGTCAGGTAGTGCGCTTGTGTACTGATGGGAGGATCGAGAATACCAGTGGGTGATTGCGCATGCCCCCCTAGCTAGGGTGTCATGGGGGAGGTGTCTGCTGGGTGATGTGCGTCTCTTACTGCTGCTATCGCAGTAAAAATTGAATGAAGAAATATCAAGCCATTTCAGCAGCCTAAACGTTCCTTCAAGCCCTAACCCCTGTCATGGGAAGTTCATGAACTAGTCCATTGCCAAGAAAGAAAACTGCTGCGGGCTCCGAAATGTTGAAACCGAATGAGGCACAGCCCGTCAACAGTGTGGCTCGAGACGAATTCGCCGACAATACCAGCCAGAATTCCTTGCCCGTACTTGTTTCCATTAATGAATCTTTTAAACACTCCGGACCAAAAATTCTGCCCGCGAGTATGCCACTCTGTACATTCAAGTTCATGCTAACTTGATAGTTATTTTGCATCAGCCAAAGCAATTTTTTTTTGTGATCGGTAACGGGCGTTGTCAATATTCACGGAACAAGGCATATTAAACCTGGATTCTCCAGCTTAATTACTTTTGGCAGCAAGCCCTTCTCTTGGTGAATATTTATCAAGGCCTAAACGCCGGAGGATAGACTGCACTCAATACCTCCCTTATTTGTCCTGATGAAGGCGCACATGTGAAGAGTATTTGTGCTCATTTAGCATTCAGGACCATTAAAAAGCTACGTCCGCACCCTTGTGAAATCGTTCACATTCTCACTTCTGACATCTACTTTACGTAAGCGATGAATTTAATAAAGACGGATTGCTTCGTAGCGAAAAGCACAGCACATTAATGTGGATGGGAAAAGCGCTACCGAGTATTCCGTCTTTAGTCATGAGCCAACCAGCCTAAAAGCAAACGCTGCTAGGACTAATTTCCTCGTCAATAATGCTTTTCTTCGCCTGTATTTTTTTTATTGGGCTGACCAGAATTGTGCAGATACTTAGTTACCTTAGTGAATATTAGCTTCACTTTCGGCGATTCGAAGTTAGCGAGAGGCGATTTAATCAACCGTTTCCATCCTTGTCCGCCACTGCTAACACTACAGCTATCTTCCCTTCGGACAAATTCCTCTCCCATAACGAAGCAGCCAGTCCTTAATGCAGAAGGCCGAACATCGTGTTTGCTTATTATACTTCCAATATAAGATATTCATACGGCCCGTTGGCAAGGCAATGCTCAGTGCTTTCATTTGCGGTGAAAAGTTTGGCGAAAAGTGATATCCAGTCATAGTTCATCATCGTAAAGAGCCGTGCGCAAATGATCTCACACTCTTATTCTACGGTTGCACAAGTCGACAATGAAAGAGGAACGCTTAGCTGCTTCATCTGTTGTTATATTTTTCTCTGATACGGAATGCGATATGAAGCTACACAGGGAAGAATTTTACGCCATTCCTCGCCCTTTTGTCAGCGCAATTACACAGTTTGAGTTCAAGCTTTAGCGGCGAATACCTTGCAGCACATGAGCTTTGCGAAAATTGCGGGAAATGGAAGGGTCTAGGAATACGACTGCGTTCAAACGTCAGATATAAAGAAGCATGCTCGCTGCATTGCATAAAGGGTTTATTAATCGATTTTGGTTAAGCATGATGTTCACGGTCGTAGTTGTTCTCACAGTTTGCGTCCGCCTGGCCCTATAACCTATGCTCTAGAATTGTAGAATTTATTGCGCACATTCATAGATTGCAAATTAAGAGACACTCTCAGCGTATTTTTCTTCTTATGCTGGTCGGTGGAGCCGGATCACATTACGCACTATCTTTGCCAAAAGTAACCAGGTGTTTCTCGCTCGTATAGAGGAATACTTATGCCTCCTTCTAAGCTCTGAAAATCCGCAAAGTAAAGAGAGCACTTCGCCTCACCTCTCAATACCTTTTGGCATCTGCGGAAGACGTGAGGGTTGCATTATAGGAGTGGGAAGCAAACGACGCAGCCTGTTTATTTTTTTCAAAGGTAGTACATAAACACTTCTCAACGTGCACATTACCATCGATTAATATGCAATACACACCTCTCATATTTAAGTATTTCCCCAACCACACATACACAACAGCACCGTTATATATTTTCTTGAATGCACCTCACGCCGTAGGCATCGGTATCTTTCAGTGTACGAACTGCACTGGCATATTTAATTAATTATATTCCAAACACTGAGCTGAAAGCAGTCAGCTTATACCGACTTCTTAAGAGTCGCAATTTATAAAAAATCATGATGGCGCTTCCACGCCCATGGATCAAAGATGATGAAGACGACGGCTTCCAAACAACAGCGCGAAAGAGTGACAGTAGTGAAGCTGCGTCGATGGCGCAGTGGTCTGAAGCACGCTCGGCGGAACTGATCAGTTCGCACCGCCGCGGGGTCGAATCCCGCTGCCCCGTCTATGAAGATTGTACTTCTTTAGTTTCTTTCCCAGGTTGGACATCGGCCACCAGATTACACCTGCTTTTAGACGCAATGAGGCTCCTATGTTATGGCAAAATAAATCTCTTTTCCTGCCACGGCGATCGCGTTTCGAGAGAGGCGAAATGCTAGAGGCCGGCGCAACTGCTAGGTCAGTGCACGTTAAAGAACCCCAGGTAAGAAAACCTGTTTGATAGTGTCAGCGTTGTGCTTCGTCTTAAAGGCGCTTGTGTCTATTCCCGTGCTGGCGCCACTCAATGAATGCACAGAATGAACATGTAAACGAAGTCTTACGCAAAGAGGCCGCTACAGGGGCCCACTAACGAGATCGCGTCATACCCTTAAGATTATAAAGGAAGGAAAACTCGGGAGACGCCCTTCGTATTCACAATGCATTGATGAAACTGTGGCGGAAGTGACGTCAAAATTTAGGATTAAAAAGTGGGGCCACTAGCAATGCTCCCGTTGTTGCTACGAAGCCTCGGGTCACCAGCAACGGCGTACGGCGTCCTTGTTGCCAAAGGCTGGAGTGCCAGAGTGTGCGTATTTTTTTCTGTTAAGCGATATTTATTCCTCACAGCATCAATGGGCAAAGGTGTGATGAAAGATATAGTAATGATTAAATTAATGAAAAAAGGTTAGCTGATTTTATGCTTTTTTTTGCGGGGAGAGTCGGTGGCGGCGGATGTCCTTTCGGCATGGTGTGTTCGGCCCTGCGTAATGAAGTCTACGTGCCTCGCGTCGTGACGTTACGCACGCATCTGGGATTGTTTTTAAATGCGGCGAATGGCCGTGGATTTGATATTTTGTTCGTCAAACTTGGTGTGGTGGCGAGGAGCGATCGATGCATTGGAATGATCTCGCGAATGATCTCGTCTAGTTTTGAACCTCGCCAAACAGCTCAGAAACACCAATCCACTCTCGGCGATGCTGAGCTGCGCTTCGAAAGCCACACGGTTGTCCCGAGGAGGATGGTGCGCTGCGCTAAGCGGTGCGCGATATCGTCTTTCTAAGCCTGGCGTCGTAAAATGTTCACCGCACCTGTGCGCCGGTCTGTGTGAAGATGTGTGTTTGCAGATAACTAGGTGCAGGTGTATTGCGGTGAGTGGCTAGTTTCGAGATTTCTTCTTTCACGAAGCGCCTGAACAAAGTATCGTCGGCGGGGTCGTTGTGCGTTCGTCGTGCGTTCCGGGCGCTGGCATCGAATCACAACGGTGCATTTGATCCTAGCTGATCTTTCGTGGCCGATTTCTGCGTCGATATTTCAAAGTACTGATGTGTGTCAAATCAAATTAATTAGAAAGTAACAAATTTCGGTTCTTACAATGCACGTATATGCTATTGGTGCGGAAGTTTCGATTGTCAAGGATATATTTGCTGCCTCGCGCAATTACGAAAACAATTAGTAAGCAACTCATGCACGTGCGAAACTATATATAAACCTCTAAAATGTGCGCAGAGTTGTACAGCTACACTGGAACAGAATTTTCATTATTAATACGTGCTTCTTCTGCGGCACATTTAATACAAGACCGTCATGAAAATGTAAACTACGCCCTTACAACCTATGAAGTCCATTTGTTTACATAAAATCTCTAAGCACGATGTGCACGTGCAACCTCTACAGAACACTGCATCACTCGAAGCCTCGTGTAACAAGGGACGCCTTGGCGTAGCGCTGCTGAGCACATGTGGGTTATTTGACTCATGCGTCTTCACCCCATGCAGGGCAGATCCAACGTAGCTTATTTTTCTGTATAGTTCCAAGCGTGGTCACCTATTTTCTGCTGGCTAACGAGTGTGGCCAACTTAATGTGGAAAGACCTAGTTTTGCAATGCATTGGTTGTTTAATATCTTAAGTTGTCAAAGTAATGCTCTAACGCCACAAATGCGTTTTGGTCAAAAACATCTATTAAGGATGTCTACCAACATAAACCGCCACTGAGCACATATGCAGTGTATTGCTACAGTAGCAGTGCGCTACTGCAAATACTGGCACCCCACACAGAAAGCGGAAAAAATGCTTTGGGTAAAAAAGGGCTAAGTGTGAATGTTAATTTTTAGCTGTCATCTGCTAACATTGCTGTCCTGCAGCAAAGTGTGTGTGCATAACAGTGGCCTGCACATGTTACATTATTTGAAGAACAAAACTTGAGAACTTTCAGAGCAAACAGCTTTTAGTACCAACACAACTTTTGAATTTGTATGTGCAGCGCCAGCCTTTCTAGTTCTCAACGTCATTCCTAAAATTTTTAAAAATTCTAATCTTGAACTGACTGTACAAAGTGGCAGACCTGTTCCAGCTCTGGGTGTGTTCTTTTGCTTACATTTTTGGACTCAATACATCAAGTGAGATGGTTTCAATATACCCGAACATGGGATTTCCTCATTTTTCTTAGGACTAATGTCTCCGCTCCACTCCTCTCTGCGTTCCTATATTTTCACGCTACTTAGGCAACTTCGACGTCTAGTAAGTGAGGCTCACTGCTTACACATCTGTTCCGGCCTCAGGGCGTGTGAGAAGGGAGAAATTCGCCTTGCCGTCGACGATCTCTTCACTCTCGCGGACCAGGTAGGTGCAGACGCCTTGGCTCGACTGGGATGTAGATTCCGCCAGATAGCTCATCTCGAAGCTAGAGAATATCTGCAGACGAAGAGGGAAGATGCGCATTTTCGGCAGACAGTCTGGCTTCAAATGGGACGCTTCTAAGATGCTGGTCGCATAAAGTGCCGAATTTAAGACACTCGCACCCCCGCTCACGCCATTTGTAGTTTGCAAGAATACGTTTCCTAACAGGATGGCTCTTTTTTAAGGCTGCCGCCACATTGGCAAAATGAGGCCGAGCATAAATGGAAGCATGCATGGTGGAAGCAAGCCAAACGACAAAACAACAGAGGTTGAGGTAGGCAGGAAACTGGGGTACTATACGCACACAAGTTTACATTAAAGGGTCCTACAGACCTACCAACCTCCCCAGTACTCAGTGTTGTAACTCGAAGTTTCAGGCAAACAGCATTAATAGGAGGGCGTCGGGCAGATCATTGCAGGCGACTTTCTTTCACCCCAGATCTTAGGACCCCTCGAACAACGTGTTGCTTTCTAAAGCGAAAGCCTTATGCGCCTTATCAGCAACAGAGCCCAGCGTGTCTCCAGGTTAAGTGGTACGAAAACCCACGTGGCCTCGTGACGCCATCGACAAAGAAAAATTTTTTTTTCGAATGTGCGGGAAATTGAATCAAGGACCCTCAAATTGCGAAGAGAGCACAGAACTCATGGGTCACAAAGTCTTTTTCATTTTTAAGCATGGTATTTATTACGCTGAGCTGATGCTATGTTTATGTGAATTATTTACAAAGCTTTTAGGTAACGCCACGAAACACATATCAAAAGGACAAAGTAACAGAGCGCTATACTGGAGGTAAGTCTGAGCACGCTACCAAGAGGGAGTGCTCTTTGGCTTAAAGGGACACTGAGGAGAAATTGAAGTTGGCTTGTATCGATATAATACCAGCTCCTGGTCACAAAAACGCTGCTCTTACCGAAAGCAAAGCTCTTGTAAGGTAGAAAATATCAAGAACCAAAATACAGGTATCGCCACCACAGGCCAATCTCGCAAGTACAAGCGTGGCGACGTCATAGGACAAGAGACGCCACCTTGGAGGAAATTTCCTTCCTACATGAAGTTGCGAATCTCTGAGGCTGTCAAAAGAAGGTTGCGCGGTTCAATATTGAAGTTTTGTTTTAAAACCGATAGTGCACTTTTATCACACAAGGAAGAGACAAGACAACCTGAATGTTGGAAGCAAAGAAGACCGATGCTTGGCGGCGCCACAGGCGCCCAGGAAAGAGTCGATTTTTTATGGTGCTTCGCGTCTATGAGCTTTGCGTGCCCCGTGGTTTTGTTTTTGACGCGCCTCGATATACAAGCGCCGAATAGCAGAGGAACTCCAAGGGCCGCTTCAAGTGCTAGTTAAACTTTGAAGAGGCCTGTTAAGGCTGGTCAGATGATCGCCACGGTCGATGAAAAAGTATGATGGCACGATGGTCGGTGATCGTACAAGGCAGTTCGTACTTGTGCCTACGCACGCTCACCCGGCGAAACATTCCCGGATTTTCCAGTCAACTTGAAACTACTTAACGCAAAATCGTTTATTAGGGACGAGAGACAAGGTAAAAGGCAGTTAAGAAAAATTGCTGATGGCCTAGCTCTGTTAGGCCAGCAGATATGTAGCGAAAGAGCGGAGATTTCTGCATCGGAAGAGTGCATTCACTAGATGCGCCTTTATTGGTGGTTATAACTCGAGCCGTCGTGGTGGAGTGGCAGCGTCTCCGCCTGAAACGCCAAAGACCCTGGTTCGATTCTGAGCCTCGTCACAGAATTTTCTTTTCAGTGAGTGGGCGGGGGGCTTCAGTGGCTACCATAGATGACGTCACCGAATACGTTGGGTAGCGTTTGAGCGCAGGCACTGTTAAGGCGCGTCTGTTAAGAGCGTAACGCGCGCGCGCGCTGCACGGCGACGTCACGTCGGCCAAAGCGAGACCCTCTATACTCCAACTGCGCTTGACCGCCGACGCGCTCGGCGGCCTCGGCGCACTCTGACCGCACTGGCGGGGACCTAGAGCATGTCTCTATTTCGCGCTGAGTGCGCCAGCCGCCGCCGGCCCGGCCAGACTGATTCGGCTCCGCGGCGAGGTGCGCGTTGTGAACGTAATTCAATAGCTTCGGCAGTTGGGCGGAGCTGTTCTTTTCGAGCTCGGCTATTTTAATCCATTCACAGTACATATCTGAAGGTACATGCAAGTTGGCGAGAGAGCCAGATCCAGTGGACCCGTTGGATCTCGCGGAAGCCGTTGAAGCGTCGTGCGTCGGCTTCAGTTTCAAGCCGCCAACTTTAAACGCGACCGCCCTTGAGCACCCATCCGTTTTTTGTGGCAAAAAAAATGGATAAATAACTTGGCCCTTTCAACCGTGAGAGACCTCGACGCCGTCTGCTGCATCGTGCAACCAAGCCGTTCAAGGAATCACAATCCGTTGGCCCCAAAGCCCCGGCCAGCCCCCGATGGGCGCAACGCGCCGACCTTGTTCTGTCCCCTCGCGACTCCCTGCACTGGGAGCGGCTGCTCCCTGTCCAGGCCAATAAACAAACATATCAAGAGGCTCATCAACATACTGCACTCCGATGAGGTATCGTATTGTATAAGGAATAAAGTAAATTCGCTTTTTTAAGGTCAGTTGCAAGCCATTCCAGAACAGAATTGCGTCCCTACAGTGTATGAAGCAATGTTCAATTGTTTCAGGAACATCATAGTAGCGGCGGTACGCAGAAGACAGAAAAATGCCCTTTTCTGAAGCCAAGTCTTCACAGGCAATGTTTCTGTATGTAGCTTCTAGGAGAAAGTTTTAGTGCATAGCGAAAGTAACATTTCTTGCACCGGCGTAAGTGCATCCTGTCCCGGCAATACATATAGTGCACTGAGCGGTAAAAAGGAGGAAGGAAAAGCATAGAAATCTGTAAAAATATTTTCCTGACACTAAAAATAAGAGCTGTTTACACCACGTATTCTTCTTGCCGAATAAAAGTGAACCAAGTGTATGCTTTTCCTTATGACTATGCTAATGGCAGGTCTGTCATTTGAAAGAAAGGGAAAACATATCAATTAAAAAACTGTTGCATCACCCTTCAAAGCACATAAGTAGTCTTAAGTGTGCTCCGCCATTTTATAAAGGCGAATAAATTAATTATTGTGGTTTTTCTACTTCAAAAAGACGGAAAAAAAGAGGAGAAAACTGAGCACTTTTTTGGCAGGTAATTTAAGAGGGAAAATTATTTGTAAAAAGCCGTAAATGCACCCAAAAAGTGCTCAGTTTTCTCTAGTGCAGTCTGTCACATTTGGATGTGTTACAACTCAATCAGGAAACCAATAAAACAAAATTCCAGTTACTCTTGCACGCATAAGTAGGCGTTGCTACGTGAGTGTAGTGCCTGGAAATAAAGATTGCTTGATGTCCAGCGCAGTTCTGTCTATTTATTGTTGTCTCAAAAATAGCGCTGTATAAACTACTGTACTGAGCAGTCTCCGACCTTCAGTCAAATGTTTAATAACCGTATTTGTCAACTTTTGCAATATCGGCTGGTACCGTAGAATTAAGAATGTTCAGGACAAACATGGCCGATTTCAGCAACAACCAGGCCTACAATGCTGATACTAGGAACGCTCCATTCCATTACTGAAACTGTAAGAATTGTACAGTCTCCAGGTCTCAGCGGTGTGATACGCGTGATCACGCGTTTATGCACCCTTTCGACCTCTTGCGTTCATCATGAGCCATTGAAACAGAGCCTTCTCTGCCGCTTGTGGGAGACGGCTGTGCTCAAAAAATTCATCATGTGGTCTTTCTTTCTGCTCGCATGAAGCTGGTTGTTGGATAGTTTATTCAAAATGCCTAAGTTTCGCAGTCGCAGTCCGAAGTACAAGAAAGGTTAACAGCGGAATCCAGGAAGACTGAACACAGACAACAAAATTTCAGTGCTTTTTTTTCGTAGATAACTTCTAAAGGGCGCTCTGTGCTCTGCGTTTGGCGGAGAAGAATAAACTATGCACAACTGTGTTTTTACGAAGCTCGCCATGCAGTTGTTTGTAGGACACCAGCAGTTGGAAAAAAAAAACGATGAGATTCGTCTCCTTTATTGTATGAGCTCGTTTTTGCAGTTCAGAAAGCTTTGTGGCATCTTAATACTTCCAGTGTGAGGAAAATAAATGTCTCTTGCTTGCCCAACATTCTCGGACAAAAATTTCGAAAATTGAGAAATTGTATAATACTGCTATAAAAGATTGAAAGTAATAGTCCATCCTTCTTATATGTAGCAAAATCTTTGTTTTAAAGTGTTTCCATCGATCGCATCGAACAGTTAACACTGCCATAGACAACCAAATGGGGAACGCTTTTGATGAGAGCAAGAACGTTAATAGAAAAACAATTCAATACTACCACCCGAATATTTGCGATTATATTGACTGTTATTGTGAAGTATTTCATTATATGAAAGAAGTGTGTTCATAAACAGTTTCTCACTCAAAAGTGCTTTTGTCTGGAATTGTTGGGTACGGGGAACCGGGTCAAGCTATATTTAGTAGATTCATCGTGGACTGCCCGAATCTCGCGAAGCGATTTCGTGCGTGTGCCCTTCAACCCCATTTTCAAATGCAATAAAACTCGTCGTTTCGCTTTAAAGATGCAGGTCAGGTACCGCATTCGCTTGCCCACCAACCTACAGCCCAGTGCTCTTCCTCTTACCTGTGTAGCGTTGCAAGGCTGGTTCGCTGCCGTGCCGCATACTTGGCCTCTGACGTTGGCTAACAATACAACGGAAAGCAAGTACGCAAAAATGAAACTACCGGCCATTGTGTCAGCACCTAATTCCCGGTACAAGGAAATTTCGTTCTCTACTGACTCTGTCGTCGCGCTTTTAAAGCACCTCTGGCAGGCGCACAGCAAGAACCCTAACCAATCAGAGTGCTTCCTGTGTACCGACATGTGGGCGATATTTCGACCAATTAGCAAGAAAAACAGTACACAGCGTTTCCTGTGCAGCTAGATTTTTGCACGTGACGCAAGTGTTCTTCATATTCCTTTTGCGCTGCTGCGAGTGGTCCATTTTTGAAAACAGGCTGTGTAGTGTTTTGTTATACACGTGCCTAGCTCCACTATAAAATGGGCTTCCGTTTCATTTATTGCGCTGAAGTGTGACATAGGTTGCGGGCTTATGGAGAGCAGTTATTTTAAATTCACGGTGAAATCTTTCCTCATTTCGACGTCAAAAAAATGTGGCACTTGGACGGTTTTCGCTGTGTGTTCTGGAGGTCAGACGCTGTTAGTGTGTACCAGTCCTGTGTGTTTTTTTTAAGGGGGCTTGTGGGACAGGATAGCAGCGATGTCAGCTGAAGCAAGTGCCACCATTTCAACTCTGTTGCTATACAGCTGCAGCTGACCTTAGAGCAAAAGTGCACTGCCATGACATAGAAGTGCTGCACGTGGCAGGAATTTTACTGCCCACGAAGGACAGTGAGCGCTGTTGACATATCGCGCTCATTTAATGAATGCGACATTGGGCGCAGATTTTTACGACAGCGTTCAAATTGTGTGAGAAAAACAAATGCACTCAGGACAGAATATCGATCTTATTCACGCTTTAACGAAACCACTGAAAAAAATATGTAAAGAAGAGACATCATCTGTTTGGTCCTATCGGGTGCAACTTTTGCACAATCTTGCACTTCTTTTGTTACGTTCCAGCCGAACTATATGTATTTTTATTACATACATAGCGTGTTTTGGAGTATATTTTCAGCGCAACGGCACAACAAAGGGCAGCGCTTCAATATATCCTTCAAAAGAATATGAACCAAGAAGTCCAGCTTCAAAAAGTGTTGAGATCGGGCCAGTTGGTACATAGACGAAAAACAGTCAAAAACAGGCGAGGGACAAGAGGAGGAATACACACAACTACGAATGGACTATCAGCTGTACTTTATTGAAGAAGGCACTTTCCGAGTACGGCTCACAGAACATGAGCAGCAAAACAAAATCCATCACCAGACAGCGACATCCAACCGAGGGGGCAGGTTCCAGAACAGAGGCAGGTTCTTGGCAGAGACTACTCGGTAAGTTTCTTCAGCGACACTTGAAGTCCCTCACAGTGCTGGACCCTTGCACTGTGGCTATGTAGGTTGGCAGAGGTATATAGGTAAAATACCTCTGCAAGGTTATCGAGGGGGCCAATGCGGCTTTTTCGGCCGACATTGGAGGTTTTTTCTACAGCATGCCTCACGACCAACTTTTTCTAGCAGTGCGGGAAGATATTAAAAGTTCCGATCCCATCGGGTGTCAGAACGCGTTTGGGATGCCAGTGTACACTTTTTTTTTGAAATTCTGTTCTTTTACCTGTCTTCCGCCATTGTTGATTATAAGGGCTCCTTGCACGGGCAGAAATGAGGAATATCTATTGGCGCTAGCGTAGCTCATGTCTTGTGTAAAATTTTTTTAGCCAAATTTGACTTCCGGGCTAGCGTGTATGGAGAGCTTTTAGGCACGTTGACGATTTCTTGATACCTTTAGTGCTTTCATCTAATGAAGGCTTTTTTCTAATTACAGAAGAATTTTTAAACGATTTTAAAGCTTCTTAACTTCACCCATGAAATTCCTAGCCACCATTCCATAAGTTTCTTGGATCGTCAACTAACCTTCTATGACGAAGGCCATTTATGCTGGATATTTGCACCTGGGAGGAAGAAGGCATTGTTTCCTTTCTTAGCCGCACATTCTAAGATTGTGAAAAGACGAACTAGGTATATTAGTTTCCGCAATGCTCTGTAAAAAAGCTCCCACCACGCTATAAACAGCAGCTTTGAGAAACAACTCCTTCGTTAGGAGGCAACGGAGTTTCCAAGAGTCCTCCTCAAAGGGGTTGCTGAATCCCTACTTCAGGGGATCAAGAAGAAAAAAGAGAATGCGAGGCTGATTGATGTGTTTGCCGCTGAAGAAAAAATATTTAAAGTGATGCCCTATGTGCGTTTACTAGCCCATAACATTAAGAACATTGCCGTTATGCAGGGCGTTAACGTTAAATTCTCTGCTCCTTGCAAGCTCTCGTGGCTGTGCCCGCGTATATTACGAGGCAATTCCAGAAATCCCAGTGGTACGACGAAGCATGAAAATATTTTCACAAAGAGTTCCATAGCCCTAGTGTATAAGTTTCCCCTCACATGCGAAAAGGTTTGCTTGCGCCAAACTGGCCGGTGTATCATTGACCTGCTGCGCGAGCACCACAACTCATTGGGTTCTGCTGATGGACAAAACTCTCCTCGCCACTGTCGCGAGTTCGGCTGCTACCCGCTGTTTGGCAACGTAGGCATTCTGGGCAGAGGCAGGGGGAAACAAGAACGCGAAATTTTAGAAGCCTACTTGATCAGGTTGCATAGCGAAGATTGCATTAGCACAGTTTCGGTACGCCTGCTTGAAAAAGAACTCGTTTTTTTTTGGCGCGTGGGCGATAGTTGTGCTGCTTATCTGTTTGATATCACTGTCCGGTGATGGATTTTGTTTTGCTGCACATGCCCTGTGAGTAGCACTCGGAAAGTGTCTTCTTCAATAAAGCACAGTTGATAGTGCAGTCGTAGTTGTGTGCGTTCCTCCTCTTGTCGCTCGTCTGTTTTTGACTGTTTTTTTTTTCGCCAATCCCGCTTGAAATTTTGCTAAAAATTGTGATTCGCCTAACCTCTAGCAAGACTTCAAAACGGTGCAGTCTGCGTTTGCGAGCCCGTTCCAAACATACGATAAAAAATTCGTCATCCTGTCTTCGAGACACATCTTTCTATAGTACTGCGAAATTCTCTGTTGTGGCTACAGAACTGACTCTGTCGTTAGGACCGGAGACTGCACAATACCGCAGAAAATCTCTCTGTTACTACAAGAATTTTTGTTGTCCGTTTCCAAAATTCTACAGGAAAATCTCTTGCTGCAACAGTAAATATTATTTTTGTTGTTTTTTTTCGATATGGATACCTTGAAACAAGACATTGGCCTGAAAAAGAATCCATAAACCGAATCTTGCCCCAGGTGCTAGACACACGAAACAGAATAGAGCGTGAGTTAACCGGGCGGCCTGATTTTCAAACGGCTATAGTTCTAGGGTGCAGTGAATTAAAGGCGCGAAATAGCGCACGTTTATTGCACTTGGCACTTGGTAAGCTGATAGGATGATTTTACAGTTTTAAAGCTTTACGAAGGTGACGCCTGGAGAACCTCAGAGTTGTTTACGGCGGGAACCTTTGAAGGGGATCCAGAGGTACACTGCAGGATGGCAGGCATGGAGTTGTTGCAAGGCGCTACTTTTCCGCAGCATACACGTGCGTTAGGAAGCCAGCGATAGAATGTGTACGGCGTCATCACTACATGTGTGGCCTTACTCCACGTGCGCTTGACACAAACACAAGCGCACATGTCAAGGTATTCGCGTATGTCGAACACTTCCTCCGTCCTCATGGTATTTAATGTCGGTCAAGGCCGCCGCGCCTCAAGGACAGAGCGAAAAATCGGCCAACTTTTCATTTAGTTCTTTAGTGCAAATTCGACCCAAGTGAAAAGTTCAGTACCTCGAGCCTCTTCTTCTAGAAAATTAAAAATTAATTTTAATTGGAAAATAAATTTTGCTCGCCTCCATATCTTACAATACGGAAAGCCCCAGTCTTGAATGTGTATTTATTAACCGCTACGTGGGCGAACAGAGCCGCAGTTATTATTATTGTCGCTGCTTATTGATACGGGTCATTCTTTCTTTAGACTCATAACAAGTTGGTTTGTCACAGGTGTTCTCGTCTCCTTTTTTCGTCGTCGTTCTTTTGAGCTCGTTAATAATGAATACGTACCATCTAGCCCACCTTTCCACGTTAATGAATTTAGTATCTTTTTTAATTAATTTACCCTAAATAATTAAAGGTAACATCATGCAGGAAAAACAATGAACAAAATACAACAGTAATATAAAAGCTATATATTGTTTCCAGATGTTTCAGTGAAGGCCCCGACTATTTTTTTAATCCTGCCTTTTTATTTATCAAGATGGCTTTCCTGGTACAGCGATACCAGTGTATGGGCCTACATCAAAATATAAATCATGTCAAACAGTGGTGTGGTAAAAACATTTCGAATGGCTAGCTTTGCCGCAGCGGTGGCCTAGCGGGTCTGAGCATTCGCCTCAGATGCGGGAGGCGCGGGGTTCGATCCCCAGTGCCGCCGGGTAGCCACCGGTGAAACAATGGGCACACGCTACCCCTGGTCTGGTGCTCGGCTCCTTAAGGGTGAGCTGCTTGGTAAATGTGTCGCTCACCCCACCTTGAGTAGAAGAAAATAACTTTGTGTCATGGCGCTCTTTGGCCACAGACGCCCTTGGGCCATAAAAAAAATCCATCATCCCCTAATAGCTATAGGCAATGAATGTTGTCAGCCAAACGCAGGTATCTAATCGCGCAGAATGTGTTCTCGCGTTTGCAGCGGCCCAAGCGGCTGCCAAAAGCAGTTTTGAGTCACCGCATGGAACAATTGCAGTGCCACTTTGGCAGCGCAGGTTCCCCATGCCATGTGAGAAGTCAAGCAGATGGCTCACAGAGCCGCAGACCAGCTGATGTGAACGCAAACGCATGATATCGTGCGGGAAGGCATGGAGAAGCACACGGAGTCTAACGAAGTATGCCCGCCAGCATTCTGCGTTACTTTCTGGGAAATTGTCGTGTTCTAAGACGCGCGCTCAATCCAAGCGCAGTTCTATGTCGCACTGTTAAGGCGCACGCCGCACTGCCTTTTTTGCGGCTTTGTTATCAAGGGTAGCAAGAAAGAGAGGGACTCACGCTCTCTCACCGTACACTCTCGAAGCCGGTGCGCGCCCAGGCCCGCATGCGATGGCAGCGCCGCGGCAACAGAGAGCAGACGCTCCTGGCTCGGTCGGAGCGGCCTGGGAACTTTTGTCCTCCCCTGTATGTCTCTCCCTTTACCTAGCTCTTCCTATGTGCGGAAATAATATTTTTGTACAAGGTTTAAAACACGGAGCGGTAACTACAACACAGTATACAAGCACACATGCGAAGGATTTAAAGTGCACTATGTTGTGGCAGCGCATTCGTATCATCGCTCATTTGCGTGTTAATTGCAAGGTGATATAATGGGTCGCTACCGTATTTCCGTCTCCTAATTCGCCAAGCAGTTGCTGTGTACAGCGGCACTATTTGTAAGACATTCATTAAAATACAGAGCCTTGTTCACTCCATGCCGAGTACTCAACGTATCGCGTTTCATACAATCCATGCTCTGGTGGCGCCATCTCTCGGCGTCGACATGATATGCTTCACCATCTGCTCCTCCCTAAACCCACAACCCACATTCTAGTTCACTGTAGCTTCGGTTTGTCGAATCCAAAATGGCGGCCATTAAAATTGGTTGTGCCCTCCCATCCCTTTGTGATGGGATGTGATATGATGCATCCGTGTATAATATGCACCCTTCAGGCAGATACGCGGCTGATTTCGACGGAGAAGCAGTGGGGCGATTGTGAGCTGGCAATGCAACCACGGAGGAAGTGTCTTTAAACGATGAAGTTGGAGAGACTGTTTTCGAGCTCTGTTTGCCAACCGTTGGTCGACGAGTTCACTGAGTGCGTTAAGTGCGAACTCCTTTAGCACAGGTATGGGTTTAAAGGGGGCAAATATGTTATGGCGCTCATAGCCTCACGATTGATAGCTTCAAGGGAGCCCCACTGTCTGCGGGTGAGGCGTTGAAATTGTGCTTGATATACTGTCCGTGGCTGAAGGATAGAGCGCACAAGCTGGCATATAGCATATATATATATGAGCGCGCGCGCCACCAGAGCGCATTGCTACGCGACGAATCAGACCTAGAGTAGCGTGAGCCGATTTACGAGTGACTGTCAGCCACGGGGTGTCAGTCCTAGATGTATGAGGAGCAGGCCAAGAATGCGAACAGTGTCTACCTGAGGAATCGCAGAATTATCTATCGTAAAATTTAAAGGGGGAGCTTTCCGTATGCCGGCTTCATTTCCAATGCGAATGAGTCATGATTTAGAGTGTTAGACCCAGTGGTGGGAGGCGAGTTGTCAATAAATCCAGTGCGTGCTGGACGACGGACTGATGGATAGGCGCATCTTAATGACAGCACCATAAGATTACATAATCGGCATACACACGGATAGAAGGGATGGTCTCTAGGGCTCGAACAATAGAAATAAAAGCCACATTAAATAATGTCTGGACGAGAACGGAGCACTGGGGCACTCCTCTATTTGAAGTGCAGTTACCAAAGGTTTTTCCGTGTACACGCACACTGAAGGTTCGATTTGCTAAAAAGGCGGGAATAGAGAGGAGGAACCGGTCAGGGAGACCAAGAATTTGAAGGGAGTTAAGAATGGCAGAGTGAAGGACGTTATCATATGCCTTTGTTATGTCTGCAGCAATCACAATTCGAACAAGGTGACTCTGGTGAGAGTGTTGAAGCACGTCAGCGGCCTAAGTAGCAAGACCTTCCTCCGTTCCAATTTGTGGGTGGAAACCGATTTCGGAATCTTGGTAACAGTCACGAGATTCCAGCCACCACGACAAGCGTGCGGCGAGCATGTTTTCATAAAGCTTACAGATGGCAGGCGCGAGGGAAATTGGACGAACGGTCGAAAAAGATACTGGAGGCTGACCTTACTTGGGTATTGGAACTACAATAGAATGCTTCCGCTCTCCCGGCGTGACGCCAGAATGCCACACTTCATTGAAAGTATCAAGTAGGCTTTGGAAAGCCGTCCCTTCAAGTTAAGGAATGAGGAGCTATTTATGGCGTCGTGCCCGGAAGTAGTGGTAGTTTTTATGCGTTGAATGGAGGCCAGCAGTTCTGCCATGGTTAGGTCAGAATAAATCCCATCGTAGGGCTCTGTAACCGATAAGTCAGGAGGAGACGTAGAGGTACAGTTATGGTGTGGAAAAAACTGACGGGCCGCTTGTGCAATTGCATCCTCATCCACATTCAACCCGAGGCGAATGCTCTCTGTGCAATCTGCAACCTGAGAAGGGCGCTCCATGGCGTGAAACACTCTGCAAATATGCCGATTGCCCTTCTTAGCGACAGGCGGGCAGACCATTAAACCCAGCGTTGCCCGCCTAGCCGCTTTGCATAGCGCCGCGCACGTGCGCTAGTGCGGTGAAGAGTGGGAGGAGCCGATGGGTCATCGGGGTGACGAGTACCATAAAGATCCGCCTGGCGACGAAGAGCCCACCGGATTCAGGAGGTGTATATCCGGGTTTGGGTCGTCTTCATTTACAGTAGTGGTAATAGTGTGAGTCGCGAGAACAGCAGAGAGAGTAACAGTGCTGAAGACGGTTGAATGTAGATAAATGATTGTCTGCGCGTGCAGAGTCCCATGATGTTACGCGTACGCTGCGGCCGATTTGGATGATGATAGTGAATTTTTATGGCGCAAGGGCATCTGTGGCCAAATAGCGCCATGGCACAAGGTATTTTCGTTCGCTCAAGGTAGGGTCAAAAGCTTATTCCTAGCATTTCACCCTGATTAAGCCGAGCATCACTCCAGGGGAACCTTGTACCCATTGTATCAGCTGTGGGTACCAGGCGGCACTGGGGATCGAACCTCGCCCCTCCCGCATGCAAGGCGGATGCTCAACCACTGGGCCACCGCTGCGGTACGGCGTATTTTCCGTAGACGTGTAGGAGTGAGGGAGATAAAAATAGGGCTTTGGTCACTACCCCAAGTATCTGAATCAACAGCCCAACGAGGGTTACTGGGGCCTAAACACAAAGTCCGATCAGGTAAATACGAATACCTCGTGGGCGGGTAGAGGTGTTCGGGTGGTTTAAGAGTTGAAAGGAATGATCGGAAAAGCACCCTTGGATGAGTGCGCCTCTTGAGGAACCCGATGGGTAACCCCACGCAGTGTGTGCGCCGTTGAGGTCAGCACCAACTAGAATAGGGATATCCGAGTCGGTAGAGCGTAGAAAACGAACCCATCCCAGATTCGGACATGCAGAGCCAGGACGACCATAAAATGAAACTAAAGTAAGGGGTGTGCGTGCAGGTTTTACGGGAAGGGCGACAACCTCTTGACGTGTGTTGCACCACCGTGAAAAGTCGAGCGGTGTATGCGGAAATGAACTGTGAATAAAAATTGCAGATTTACCTGGGCTGAAGGAGGAGGCGATGCGACGGCGATCAGGGGTAGAGGGTGTATGGTACGCGCAGAAACCTGAAAGGTGCGGAAGTGGATTATGCTCTTGGGGTAGGAATACCCATACCTTCAGCTTTCCGTCGCGAAGGCGGATGTTCACTTCAGAGGCCTTATTAGCGAATCCTCGACAGTTCCACTGCACCACCACCGATGATGATGCGTATCCATGACGAGGCCGAAGAGCTTCTACAATGAGGGATGTCACCTGTTCATGAGCGCTAATATCTTATCCACTGTCGGTGTAGTCACGGCTAATACGTGGTCGGCACCTGATTGTGGCCCAGTGCTTACTCGAGGTGCTTCCTGTGATGATTGCTCCCGAGTTATTAGAATTCTTCGAGAGGATTGAGAACGACGCTGTTCCCGGCGCTGGGTGAGTTCGTCTAGACGGCGGCGAGCCTCCGCGATTACATTGTCTAAAGCTTTGTCTTCATCTGTGGTATCCGCATGTGATGGATGCACTAGTCATTTTGGGGTACCATTTGATCCGGGAAGGTAAGCCGCCGCTTGTGCATATGAACGCTGGTGAGGAGAGGTAGGGTGAGCAGAGGGATCAGATAAAGGAAGTTCAGGGAAGTCGTTATCGTTTTGCCACCGCTTGGTGCGGCAAGCGATACTACGCAACCATGGCGGCAGGACGTGTGTGAAGTTCCTGTGTAATCTTTTTATAATCGGAATACATAAGTTAAGTTACCTACCCACGTAGGTGCTTTCCTTGGCCAGAACAGCGAGTACAGTTACCTGTAAATGGTGCCACGCACATGCGGGTACCACAGGCAAAATATTCCGGTGCATGGCCCCAGCATGCATGTACATTGAGATCATTGCATGCATTTCTTGTAACAAGCACATTATGTTCACATTCGTGCTGCTTTTTTCTTGGCTAGGCAGTAATCTACCCAGTTCATTCGCGACTCATAAGTGATCCTACTCGCGGTGGGGGCACACGCTGCCGCCGTATGCATTTATTATCGCTTGCGCCTCACAAATAATCCGAATGGAGCGCTGCTTACCCAAAGGTAAAAAGCAAGAATGCACGCATAATGTGTTTGTTTCAGGAACTGCTCACAAATATTGTATACACGTGGGCTGAGCCCGTTCACCGGTAGGTTTCATTTGTGGCATCCATATGTGCGGGGTACCATTTTAAGCTCATTGAGCTGTGTTTCAGTGCTTGGCCATGGAAGATGTCCAAGAGGGCAGGTAACACATTTGTTTCAGCAAAATGATTGCACATAAACGTCCGTGGCAGCAGCCTCTGCTGATACGCGTGCAAATATCGCAGTGTAACAGTCCCTCACACATTGGCTATTTCACATGTAACAGGCGTCGACTGCACCAAACAGGACTGCTGTTCAGAGCTGGATGGTTTTGGCAAGAGAGTACGGCAGCGAGGATTGTTGGGTGGGATGAAGTGAGGTGTGCAAGGCTGTGCAGTGACACGAAAATAAGCAGCAGCGTTGAGATAGAGTGAGAGAAGGGGTTGGTTTCTTACACACACTGACTTACTTCGACACACTTCTGGCCTCGGAAGCCGTGAGGAGTAGAGCGGAGATTTCGCAGAAGCAGAGGTGTGAGAATAACCGGCAGTGTTCAGTAGAGGGTGGAGGGAGGTTGAAAGATTATAATGTGTGGAGTTTTAATGGCGCAAAGGCAGCTTTGGCTAAGCAGTGCTTTTTTTAACACAAGGTGAGGTCACCTTAGCGAAAACTAATATGTTAAAATATACGGCGGGATGTTTATAATGTATTTTGAACATAATTTTCATTCATAAATTCACTAAAAGTATGCCGGAAATATGTTCTAGAATTTTGATGCTTGGTATTTGAAATATATTCTTAAAATTTTACAAAAATACGTCCCTTAAAACATGCCTCGAGCACATTTCAAATACGTTAAAAATATATATGTGGTTTTAGTATCTTGTCAGTGTGTTAAAAGTGTACTTTCGTAAACATGAAATTAATTCCTCTGAAGCATACTTCAAGTTTAACAAACGAGAAGTCCTTTTAAGCATATTTAAAGCACACTTTTAGCTGCCGTAGAACAATCCAGTACTCGAAATCTCGTTTCGGGAAATGGCCTTAGCATGTTGCCAATGTATTGAAAGTCTACTTTCGCAAATACGACAATAATACGTACAAAGTATACTTCAAGTACGAATGGGCTGTCCGCGAAACATATTTTCAGCCCACTTCAAGCTGCCGTTGAAGAGTTAGGGCTCCAAATCGCGTTTCGGGAAATGACATATTAATGTATTTTAAGTGTGCTTTCGTAAATACGAAATTAATTCGTCCAAAGAGTACTTGAATTATAACGAATGAGCTGTCCGCGTAAACATATTTGCAGCACACTGCAAGCTGCCGTTGAACAGCCTGGTGCTGGAAATCGCGTTTCGGGAAATGGCATGTTGGTAATGCATTTAAAGTGTACTTTCGTAAATAAGAAATTAATTCGTCCAAAGTATAGTTCAGTTCAAACAATTGGATAGTCCACGTCAGCACATTTTGCAGCATACTTCAAGTTGCCGTGCAGCAAACTAGTGCTCGTAATCACGTTGTCGGGAACAGTGAAAAGTCTCCCTTTTCTGGCGTCCATTCGTTTATGGTAACTTCTAGCAGGAAGGCAATCATTAAATTACGTGTTGACAGCGTGATAGCAATGTACCGGCAAGGGCGCAATTCGCGCCTCCGGGCCCAAACATGCCAGCAGAAGGACCCCGACTAGCGGGGCCGACCGGGTTCTATAGACGCCCATGTACTTGTTGGTTGACAGTTAGACTCCTGAACGATGCCTGATGCAAGTTACGACTAGCAGTTCGGTTGTACATAGACCTCAGATTTGAAAGCAACCACACTGACACTTGCGCTACAATTTGGAGGCCTGCAGTCTTTGCGCAAAAAGCGCCTCACCGGGCAAGACAAGCCAAGTTTCAAGCTTGTCGAAGCAGTTCCTGTTTGGTGACGTCACATTCCGTCGACATTCACTGTGTGGCGACATTTTTCACGTTCAGGTCCAACCACCTGATCTTATATTTTCATAGACTTCTTGGTGACAACGCGTTTTCTCTTGGATTGTCTGTCCCCTGATGCGTACGGGCAGGCACACTTTGCTTTTAGTTGTTTTTATCGTCCCACAATAAATTTTGTCTCCTGATGCTTATAACGAGTTCAGTGACTACTTTTGCTGTTGACAACGTTGATCAGTATTATCCTGTGAATCCGACTAATACACATTTTTCAAGCCGAGCCAAAGTGAATATATTTTTAATCTATTAATTCGATATTTTAGTGTCTTTTTAATGTACTGTAATGTATTCAATGTATATTTTAGTGTATTTTTAATGTTCTTTAATGTACTGAATGTACATTTTAGTATTTTTTATGTATTATTTGTATATTTAATATATTTTAATGCATTAATTATATGTTTTAGTGTATTTTAATGTATAATAGATATACTAAGCGAACAGAAAATGCATTTTTGACGCATTTGTAAGAATATTGAAAATATTATTGCTAGCATACTTAGAAAACACAATTAAGCATAGGGACCAAAAAATGCAAAATTAATATGAAATTAATACAATGTGTCCAAAATGCATGTTTAGCACAGACCATGCGCTAAATATAGCGTTGACTATCACCGTTGCCATACTCCTGAAAAGCAACCGCTGAAGCCTCTCTTCCTTCCCTTCACGTCTATCTCGGATCCAGGAGGTGCTGGTTTGAATCCACAGTGCCGCCGGGTACACACCGGTGACAAAATGGGTACAAGCTTTCCTCTGCATTGTCGCCATGGGGTGAAATGTTTCGAAAATAGGTCTATTTTCGAAACATGTCAAAGGTGTCCCAATGAAGCTTCCAACTACCTCTGCTATGTCAATCACCCTTGTCGTGCCTGTGACGTCCATGAAGAATGACGGCACCGTAAAAATGCGCAGCTTCGGGTTGGCTCAACAGTAAAACTGCATGCAAGCTCCTGCTGCCTGTGTGCAATACGCGATCTTTCGTGTTGGCGTTGTGATTTGTTGAAAGAAAATTTCAAAGGCGAAAAACATGAAAGAAAGGTCGCCGGCAGCGGCAAATCTATCTTAAGCATCAGATGCTCTTTTAAGCACCATAGCTGTTGCCGATGGAAATCAAAAGTACAGAGAGAGGACAGGGAGGAGAGGAGAGAGGGAAAGATAGCGAGAAAGGAGAGGGGAGAGCTATGTGCACTATTTTTTTAAGCACAAAAGCGAAACAAGTTTGCGCCGCTGCATGCTCCGATCTGAGTTATTTTTGACCTCGTGTCTGGAACGCATGACGAACCTTTTCGACTAATGAAAAAAAAAGCTGATGTGCCCCTTTCAGAGCAGGAAAGCATCCAAATGCATTGCATCAGTAACGACTCTTTTTATTGCTAGTTTTATGTTTGACAGGAATAAAGCTCCCGATCCACGCTGTTTTTTTTTTTTTGCGGCGCTGCATGAATGGCTACGAAAGAAGCCGTCTGCAGCTTGGGCTACCATGGAAACCGCGTTCAGCCGCTGTCATCCTACTGGTGGCAGATATGTACTAGCCAGTAGATTTATCCACTACTAGTAGAGGCATGTAGTAGAATGTACTCGTAAGTATTGTTTTACCATGAAAAACGTTTAAACTTCGAGAACATCAACAATGTCTGTTTCAATGAAAATGTTGCCCGATTTTTTTGTGCGTACATGACTCAAACTACACTAGAAGCATCTGATATACGTCGAGCTTTTTAAAGGTGCAATGGCTTTCATGTGTGTTTTTATTTCATTCTTTCTTCTTCAGCGTCATGCCTTGTGACCAGCGATAGCAAGACATGCCTGTATGTGTAGAGCCAATGCCTTTCAAGATTTCCTCCTTGCTTGCAAGGGCGACGTACCTATTTTCTCTCTTAAGGGTAGGTCAAACTCAATGCCTCAAAAGAGCGCGGGTTGAGACGCTCCTCTTATTTACTACAGGGGCCAAGGCACTGTATCTGTGAACATCCAAAGCCAGCTGCTGGGCACTTGGCTCGAAAGTTTTATATCCAATTAAAGCATTGTAAGTAAAATCAGTGGCTATAATTTAAATTAAGCATGTACTCTGAAAAACAAAGCTCTAAAATAAGGCGTGCATAGGAGTAGTAATTCCACTTTATGATGATAATGATGGAGTATTTATTTACTCCCAAAAATAGGAGAAATAAGAGGAGGTCGGCAGGGATCCCTTGCGAATTTGCGGCCTCTAGTGCGCTCGAGATCACCTGGCGCTGCTGGGCCAGCTCCGTGGTACGCAGGAGGGGCTCCCACGCATCTACAATAGTTGAACTGTCAGCGTTGCGTTGTGTGCATTTCGACATCATGTGAAGGAATGTGGCCGGCTGTGAGCTGTGTTCGCCGCGTCATAGGAAGCGGCAGGCTGAGGAGAGCCCTCCGCCCCGTAGTTTGGTTCTCGGGCTAAAGCACGCGTTCATATCAGAAGACGAGGGGTAGACGGTAAGGGGAAAGATCGGAAGATATCGTGTGCCTGTCGGAAGATACGGCCAGCACCAAAGTTACGAATGACTTGTTCAGAGTCACCAACAACTACTTTGTTGTTGGGGTCAGTGGCAGCTGGCGCGATGGCAACCTGTTCCTAGTCGGTAACAGTTCTGGGATTCAGGACGCTTAAGGCATGGTGTCAATTTCTGTATAGTGCCAATGCGACCAGAACCACATGAGGTGCCTTATGAAGTGAAATATACTCCTCTGGGCGTAATAAATGCTACCTTGTAATAGAAACAATTACTCCTTCCAAAAACAACTGCACAAATTACTTAGTCATATACAAAGCAGCATATAGCACTTTTGTTAGTTGTCTTTACTTTCCTCAAAGTAGGCTCTGCAGGGCGGCAACACTTTTGAAACTTCCCTTATACTTCACCCTTAGGAGTAGAAGGGGTGCTCCTTTTCTCTAGTGTATACGAACCACTCTTTCAGGAGTGCGCTTCACCACAAGCCGCTTAATCCTATTCTGATCTATCTGTGCTTGTTGTACGAACTGCACTGTTTTATTGTCTTGAGGTATAAAAGTTTGATAGCTGGTAGAGCATTACAATAGTAAAAAATAGAAAGTAGCCAAATATCGGACAATAGTACAAAAGAAAGATATTAACTGGTGGTCATGGCTCCCGGGTGTCATTGCCGTTCACCTGTTTACAACGTGAACACTGTGCGTGTCATTAGTCGAAAATGCTAACGAACCATAAAGTTGTGATCACCGGCTCTATTAAATGTATAACCTTTTCATTGACGATGTGCATGGCATCTACGAAGTGGGTGAAATGGAAACGGAGCCAGAAGCAGGGCTCAAGACAAGTTTGTATTTTTAAAGGCAAGAATAGATGCTCCGTGCACATGAACGGCAGCAACAATGAAAGTTTGGGTCATCGAAGGCGCTGGCCACTTTTTTTTGAAGATAGCTTTATTGCTTGCTTCGTATATGACATTCTTCTTAGCGGAAATTCTATCCCCCAAATGATCGAGCAATGTAATTAATACTGATTCTTCTCTATATGGAACAGCTGCACGCTTCACTGTGTATTGCGCTATCAAAAAAAATACAAATAGGCGTTTTGAGAAACCTTTCCGCCCACACGAAGAGATACCTAATACAACTAGGTATAAATTTTGTTTTCAGTAACTTTCAACTGTTTGACTTTTCGTGACTTGTGATGAAATGTCAGTCGAATTTATTGGAGATAAATTGCTATCTAAATTTTTTGGAGAAAAATATTATGTTCTACAGAGGACACTGTCGGCTTGGATCATCTTTACAGTTCTTCCATAGAAGATCCCTGGTTCACGAGGCTGAAGCCATGAAATTTGAAGCATGAGAGCTTCGATGTGCTCACTCGTGGAACAATAAAGCCTCGGCTTCCCTTGAGAAAGCCAGGGCCACGACGGTGGACAAGAGAGTGGCAAACCTGGAGGCAGCTTCCGTAGCTTAGTTGCTCCCAATCAATGAAAACAACTTGTTCAAATAGGCGTCCATCCACTTTAGAACTGGAAGAATGCTGACCCCGTCACACACTTGTGCCTTGTTTCGAGCCTCCTCGGCGCAAATGAAGAACATAGCCTCTAATCTGTAACGAAGACCAAAAGCACAATAAATCTGTGCTCTTCATGAATGGCGAATGAAAAGTAGAGACGATCTCTATTACATTGACATTGAAAATCAGGTTCTGAGACACCTTCTCTCTGGCGACAGTCAACGGTGGCACTGTTAGTCGCAATGTGAACTTCAATAATTTCTCATAAGCAGAGAAAATTGCTGCTTCAAAGCCTGGTGTCAGATCAATTTGCACAAAGAAGCAAGGAGGAGATAAGAAGCTCATACCCCGATCTGCTTTCAGGCCGCTCTGTAGAGTCGCGATGTTTAGCACAGCTGCCCAACGTTTCTGCATCCCAACAGTTCTTGATAAGCACAAGCTCTGCAAACAACAGGTGACATAGGTGATTGAGGCTTTTATTAGCGTGATGGAATTAAGGCAAGTGTTTGGCAGAAAGTCCAGCGTCATGTTAGGGTAAAGTAGTTGGCACAGCTGCACCTAGGCCACATGGCGTTGTGGCTCTATCACAGTGTGTCCACTGTGGCGGGTGGCAACGCGGCCATCGGATCGTGAGCACACTTCCCACCGTGTCAGGCGACAGTTAAGTTAATGATTTCTCTCGGCAGGTTGCTCGGGGAGAAAACCCTGGATCTCAGAAACCCCACACATAGTTCTGTTATAAACAGCTCCTTGCCGGGGCAGTATCACGTGCCTTAACTGCTGCACCATTGCGCCAGGAGTGGTATGAGGTCGGCCCGTGATCTATGAATGTATAGAATGGCCATGTCAGCGAACTGATACGCAAAGGCGTCCCCAGGCCGCTAAAGGGACCTATTAACGCTGTCGCGTCATACACTTAAGCAGAGCATAAGTGTACGCGCAAGTTTTTTTCACCAGCATGCAGGGTTTAAAATGTAGCAGATATAAGAAATATTGTAAACTGGGAAAACTCCATGCGCATGTTCGGAGCGAAGACAGGGGGAGCTGAGGTGGACCCAAACGCTTGTGGCATGGCTGCTTTATCTGCCCTTCTAAAGACGCGCGCGCAGAAAGGTGCAGAAAAGGAAATGGGTGAGGTGAAGCTAGTAGCCGACACGCTTCTTGGCATGCCGTAGAGCACAGAAACGGTATGGTCATGTATTCTTGTGACGTAAGCAAGATATGGTGACTCTGCGGTTCCAGGAGGCGGTAACGGCGGGAATACGGCTAAAGAGAGTGAATAATGACATAACTTTTCAGCGTAGATTATTAATTTATGTACCCATAGGGTTGTCCTTATGTTGTGAATGAGAAAGCATTGGAAGTTGTTACAAAATTTATGCACTTTAGTGGTGCCACAGTGCGTGTCCCTGCTACCCCTGGAGAGGTGTACCGGATTGGAGCGCGGCCCACTGAAACAGGTGAAATGGAACAGTTTTCAAAAGATTGTTGACATTTAACAGTGCTTTTATGAAGACTACCGCTTGTTAACGGCTGGCGAGGTCCTTTAATAAGAGGCTGAAAAGATATGCAACGTCGTGTTGACGATAATATTGCTTTACAACGTGGTGATAAATGGGTCCTGTGGTGATGAACATACCCGAACAGACCCAGGCGCTACTAATCTGGATAGTTATTCGAATTGATCAAGTTTGCACTGTCAGATAAGCTGTCGCATGTGTTACATATGCTCGCAAACGATTTGGCAGCTATGCATGGAAGGCAGTTCTCAAAAGGCATGGCAAGCAAAACGCGCACTGAACAGACGATGTCGCCACCTTCACATGCGGCTAACCCGAACGCCTCCGGCGACCGCCAGTGCCAACTCTATATTTCTAAGCAAAATGTTCGGCTATAGAATATCTACAACAAAGTGAGGAAGACTCTCCTGGAACAGGCAGCTTTCAAGCAGTCAAAGTGCGCTACAGAATTTAACACATTTGTTTTCATGATCTACAAGAGAACATCAGGCCGCGTTACTTCCACTTCTATACAGTAAAATAATGATGATGATGATGATGATGATGATGGTGATCGGAGTGGTTTCCTTTTTTAATGGCGCAAGGGCATCTGTGGCCAAATAGCGCCATGGCACAAGATAATTCTCTTTTACTCAAGGTGCGGTCAGAGAAAAATTTCTTAAGCGATTCCCCCTAAATAAGCCGCGCATTAGACCAGGGGAAATCTTGTACCCACTGTATTAGCGGTGGGCACGCGGCGGCGCTACGGACCGAATATCGCCCCTCCTTCATGCGAGGCGGATGCTCAGACCGCTAGGCCACCGCTACGGTATGAAAGAAAATGGGCACAGCAGTGTGGGATGGCGCATGAAGCATGGAAGGCACAAATGAAAAAACAAATGACTAGTACAAGAACTAAATAATCTCAGAGCGAGGGTGCAGACGTGAAGGCTGTATCGTTCCGTACGGATGTGCTTCGAAAGTGGCATCCTTAACACGGCGCCACACACATTGCGAGGAATTCGAGACAAGCGTTTCTGGTCCCCTTGGCTGCCGTCGCGTGCTGCATGGGTTTTAACACGAAACAACCGCGTACTGGATTCCTCCGTGACGAAAGAAAGAAAATGATCGAATGTCTGCAGAATAGAAATGAATTGGCCTCTAGGCCTAGCGGCACTGGCTGAGAATAGTCCCAAATTCCAGGTACTGTTGTACGGCCCCGACAAACAGCGCATCAGTTTTTGAAAAATTCTGGGCGGCGTACGGTGATCCATACCCACCCTTGGATTCCAGGATTGTGAGTTGCATGTCCATGCTAAAGATCGTAGTAGCGTGCATGCGTGCCCTACTGCCACTCAGTATGAATGCGGAAAAGATGGCGTGCATTCCCAACACGGTGGGAAGTTTTTCGCTATTATGCGTTAGCGGATTATCATCAGTGGTGCTGAGAAGCATGTCATTCAACATCTTCTGAATATCACGTCCATAGACGAGACGCAATGGTGTTGTTTAAGATGGGGAAAGAGTAGGCACTTAAACACTCAGCTCTAGGACGGTTGACGGAAAAGGGGTTTTAATGCGTTCATTTTAGGCAAATATGGTCTCCAGAACATCCAGGCGTGGCTGTCCGCGCTTCTTTAGTTGGAGCAGTAAAAGGGGCGATGGGAAAGATTTAGGTGCTAACGAGTCGCCTCCTGAATGGCGGTGCTGTAGGCGTATGTCTCGCAAGAAAATAGCTTATCCCAGCATTTGTGGTACGAGCTATAATATAGCAGGTGTTTCAGCGAACGCTTTTAAAAATTTTCAAAGATAGGTTTTTGGGATAAAAATGTAGCGTTTGCGGCCTAATATTTTCAGTTGTCGGACAGCAGAAAACCAGTGAATCGTCTTCAGTAGTAAGCTGGGTAATTAATTTTTAGAAATCAACTTTTAACTATTAAACTTAGGCGCCTTGTTGAAATTAGAGATTTGTAGCCGGTCGTTGGTAATAGCCATATCAGTCTTCAGAATTTCGTAAACGCGATTACCGTTGGCGCTGTGGCTCGACGAAATTTGCCTTTTTCGACTAGTTAAGTGCACTGGAGGAGCTGCTTTGCCTGCATGCTTTCGAAAGAGCAAGTATGTATGTACATACTTTCGCACAATGCAGCCAAATTTTGTCGACCCACAGCGGCGAGAGTGATCGCGTTTTCTGAATTCTAAAAACTGATATGCCTATTACAAACGACCGGCTACAAATATCTAATTTCAACAACGAGCCTAACTATAATAGTTCAAAAGTCAATTATTAAAAATTAGTTAACCAGCTTACTACTTAAGACGATTCACCAGTTTTCTGGTGTCTGCCAACGCTAAAAATATTATGTCGCAAAAGCTACATTTTTACCAAAAAATCCTATCTTTTTAAATTTTCTAAGTTTTCGCTGAAGCACCCGGTATATTGGGATAATGACAGTGAAAGTTCTGTTGTTGCTCTGGGAGTACATAGGTCTGGGGGTCATATGCAATCGTTTTGAGATGAGTAGTATGACTAAGTTTGAAGACGTTTTGCATGATGTTGTGCGTTAACGGCTTACCTCTCTTGGTAATCACATGCGACCATGCGCCATGACGTGCATTAAAACTGGGTGATCTCAAGCGACCTGCCACGCTGCACCGCCTTGGTTTCCACATGCCGTGTCAAATAGCGGCCGCGGCTACAATCGATTTGTTTCCGGCTGGTGGTAGAGGGACAGGGCCCAGGAAGTCGCTGCCGACTTGGATGAATGGCATCCGAGGCTAGACAATAGTTTGGAGCAAACCTCACTCCTGCCCTTTTGTTGCTTTTTCTTTGTCGTTGTATCCTGCCAGGACGACGCCTTAAAGGGACACTGAGGAGAACCCTATCAAAATTTTTTTTGTTAGCAATATCTGATAGTTCGGCATTTCATGGCTTTGTTGACGCTTGTCCGGGAGCGAAATATGCATTTATTTCAAAGAAAACTGGATTCGAAGTTGAAAACTTTTTTCCCGCCGCTCCGATTGAAACTCGAGAACTCTTATGACGACACAGAACGGAGTGACGTGAAACGTGACGTAAACTGAGACTCCGTGATTTCGGCGGCTAGCGGTGCGGTCTAGCAGCTGCCGAAATGAAAGCTACCGCTGCCTCACGTTGAAGGCATCTATCGGGGGTCGCCACTGTCGCTTCGTTTACGTTTGCACCGGCGTCTTGCCAGCGTTACGATGGATCCCGTTCCCGAACCCGACGACGTAGTTCTCGCAAAAACTCTGGCTTGCATTTCAGCGACCTCAGCCCCACAGTGCGTGCGAGGCATTTGAGGGAGCACAGTTAGGTTAGGCTCCGGCGGGTGGTTTCCCCCTTCATCAGAGAGCAGCCGTTGCAAACTAAATATCATAACTCCAGTGCGGGGAGTCGCGAGGGGCGAGGACAACGCCGGCGCCTTGCGCCCATCGGAGGCTGGCCGGGGCTTTGGGGCCAACGGATTGTGATTCCTTGAACGGCGCGGTTGCACGACGCAGCAGGCGGCGTCGAGGTCTCCCATGGTTGCAAGGGCCCAGTTATTTATTTTTTTGGCACAAAAACAAATGTGTGCTCGAGGGCGGTCGCGTTTAAAGTTGGCGGCTTGAAACCAAAGCCGGCGCACGACGCTTCA
Source organism: Amblyomma americanum (assembly GCF_052857255.1). NCBI lineage: Eukaryota > Metazoa > Arthropoda > Arachnida > Ixodida > Ixodidae > Amblyomma > Amblyomma americanum. Next base: position 83,267,630 of record NC_135499.1, read on the forward strand.
ACGGCTTCCGCTAGATCCAACGGGTCCACTGGATCTGGCTCTCTCGCCAACTTGCATGTACATTAAGATATGTACTGTGAATGGATTAAAATAACCGAGCTCGAAAAGAACAGCCCCGCCAAACTGCCGCAGCTATTGAATATAACGCGCACCTCGCCGCGGAGCCAAATCAGTCTGGCCGGGCCGGCGGCGGCTGGCGCACTCGGCGCGAAATAGATGCATGCTCCAATCTCCCCGCCAGTGCGGTCAGAGTGCGCCGAAGCCGCCGAACGCGTCGGCGGTCAAGCGCAGTTGGAGTATTGAGGGTCTCGCTTTGACCGACGTGACTTCGCCGTGCAGCGCGCGCCTCGCCGCAGCATAAACGTGCCTTAACAGAGCCTGCGCTTAACCGCTAACCAACGTATTCAGCGGCGGAATCCATGGGAGCCACTGAAACCCCCCGCCCACTCACTGAATAAAAGAAGTCTGGTGTCGAGGTTCGGAATCGAACCAGGGCCTTCGGCTTTTGAGGCGGAAACGCTGCCGCTCCGCCACGACGACTCAAGTTACAGCCGTCAATAAAGGCGCATGTAGTGAATGCGCTCTTCTGATGCAGAAATCTCCGCGCTTTCGCTAGGTATATCCTGGCCTAACAGAGCTAGGCCATCAGCAATTTTTCTGAACTGCCTTGTACCTTGTCTCCCGTCCCTAACAAACGATTTCCGTTAAGTAGTTTGAAGTTGACTGGCACAGCCGGGAATGTTTCGCCGTGCAAGCGTGCGAATACACAAGTGCTGCCTTGTACGATCACCGACCATCGTGCCATCATAGCTTTTCATTGACCGTGGCGATCATCTGACAAGCCTTAACAGGCTCCTTCAAAGGCTAACTAGCACTTTAAGCGGTACTTGGAGTTCCTCTGCTGTTCGGCGCTTGTAAATCGAAGCGCGTCAAAAACAAAACCACGGGGCACGCAAAGCTCATAGACGCGAAGCGCCATAAATCGAAACTCTCCTGGCCGCCTGTGGAGCCGCCAAGCATCCGTTTTCTTTGCTTCCAACATTCAGGTTGTCTTTTGCCTGTCTTCCTTGTATGATAAAAGTGCACTACCGGTTTTTAAACAAAACTTACTTCAATATTGATCTGCGCAACACACCTTTGTCAGCCTCAGAGATTCGTGAAACCAAGTAGGATGGAAAATTCCTCCAAGGTGGCGTCTCTTGTTTTATGGCGTCACCACGCTTGCACTTGCGAGATTGGCCGGTGGTGGCGATACCTGTATTTTGGTTTTTTTCTATTTTCTACCTTACAAGAGCTTTGTTTTCTGTAAGAGCGGCGTTTTTGTGATCAGGAGCTGGTATTCTATCGATACAAGCCAACTTCAATTTCTCCTCAGTGTCCCTTTAATGTCTGTTTCTTTTGCTCCGCGCTGAATTCTTTTTGTTTCTTTTGAATTAATTTTGAGCACCGCAGAGTCTTCCTGGTACCGGCTCCCTCTCTCTTTTATGTCAGTCTTCTTTTTAATCTTTGAGGAGACTGATGAAATTGGAAAACGGGGTTCTCATGGTGGGAAGGAGTATGGCACATATGCTCGAAAAATTATGCAGGGCGTGCTCCAAAAACATTCGACAGAGACATTTAAGACCCCTTACTAACGAGAATGCGAAAGCATTAGTTTTTTTTTTTAATGGGGGTTTAACGTCCCAAAGCGACTCAGGCTATGGGTGACGCCGTAGTGGAAGGCTCCGGAAATTCCGACCACCTGGGGTTCATTAACGTGCACTGACATCGCACAGCACACGGGCCTGTAGAACTCCGCCTCCATCAAAATTGGACCGCCGCGGCCGGGATCGAACCCGCGTCTTTCGGGCCAGCAGCCGAGCGCCATAACCACTGAGCCACCGCGGCGGCAGCATTAGCTATTGCACTGCCGAATTTCTTCTTTCGATTGCAACGCACGAGTTTCATTTAACTTCTCTCTGCGAGGTGGTTCTTCGGCGTGGTTCATTGTGGACGAAGGGCGGCACACGTTCGTAACTTGGAGGTGCACACAGTGACTCTAGTAGAGTACAAGCGCGATATAGGAAGAGCAGGTGGTGTCGCATAGGGCGACATTCGCGGCAAGGACCCTTCGTGGCCATGCGCTCTGGAGCTGTCAGCATAGATGAGAGTCCACGACAGAGCGCCTTGCGCGCGGGCGATCCCATCATGCCTCAGACTCAGGGGGGCACCACTACACGTGCGATCCTGTGTCTCCTCACCTGCCGCCTCCCCCCCCCCCCCCACGAGTCGGAGCAGGAGTGCTATCGCCCGCGCGATGAGTCGGTGCCTTAACGTCCGCCGAAATACATGCGCCATTTATGAGCGCAACACGTGCGGCTTCCTTGGGGATGGCATGATGACGTCATTTTTCAGGGACCATCCCTAGGGATCAACAAAAATTACGTCCGAATGGGGCAAATAATGCTTTCGCGTAAAAAATGTACTGCGGAAGGCAGGGAGGCAGCCCTGCAATAAGCAGTGTTCCAGCAGAATAGAGGGCGAGACACTTCAACTCCTTCGCCTTGTTGCGGCACCTGAGCACACCATATCGCAATAAGTACGCTTCATCAAACGTTTATAAAGCGCGCAAGGCCTTGGAAAAGTTCCACCACCTCCCCCCCACTCCCCCTCCCCCCACAAGGAGCCGTCAAGCACGAAAGCAAGCCAGCGGTTTTAGTACAACATCACTGTCATTCACGTGTGATTCTGACGCCATGGGCACAGGCTGTAACCAACTTTATTTGATTTCAACTGTTGTCCACAGCATACTTTTCGTGCGCCTTCTGCGCTAGAACTGAGAAACAACATTATAAAGAGAGCAAATTAAAGAGTAGCGTCCGGAATTATGGTAACTGAGGCGTTAGGTATACTCACGGGGGCACAACTTCGCAAAACGCCACATGCCGTTAATTTGACCTTCAAGATCAACAAAGGTGAGAGCGGGACTGTACATTTCGCTAAAGTCTAGCTAGGTGTGTAAGCATTATATGTCACGCGATCAAGCATAAGTTTGGACCTTGAGTTTCGACCACTGGTTAATTATGCTGTTATGTTGACTAATTACTAGGCAAATTAATTAGCATTAATTAGTTTTTACAATTGAAACGAACGTTTGCGCTATAGCACAAAGTGCTATATACCGTTGGAAAGCTTAGCTCAAGTGCAAATGCACTGTGCTAATTAGCGACATGAAATAATTACCATCTTTAGTTTTCTGTAGTTAATACCAATACCAACCATAGCCAAAGAGCTAAACCTCTACTAAATAGTGTTTAAGGAGTTAAACCGTAGGTAATTTTGGTATTTTGCACCGAAGTTAGCACGCATGCAGGGAACATGCACGGAAGTTTGCCGTGTCGATAAAAGCAAAATAATACCCCTGTCACACGGGCATTTCGAAGGCCCTCGAACCGATAGTCTATCGACTCAAAGGCGATCGAGCGCTGCCACACGGGCAGTTTCAATGGCGATCGAGTCAATAGCCTATCGAGTCAACGGAGCAGCGCAGAACTCCATCGAGATTTCGAGGGCCTTCGAGCGCTGCCCAAGGTTGCTAGCGTTGCTTCGAGCGGCGCCAAGCGCACTTTCGTACACGACACATTCACGATGCAAAAGCATGAACAAACATTATTCGCATGAAATTTAATGCAAGCAGCCTGTAAAATTATTTTAAAATTATATTAGACTGGTTTTAAGCGTATTAAGCGCATTAATTTTGCGTTGCAGTCTTTGCGTTGCTTGCGTACTTAACGTTGACAACATGGCGGCACCCTGCCCGCCCGCTTCACGGCGATAACAGCTTCGTCGCTAATCCCTCAAAGCAATATCGTGTTCTAAGCTGTTGTATTCGCCTTCGATTTGCCCATTCTTACCCTCGCATAAAGTTTCAAGAGGCAAATAGCTCTTGTTTTTCAGATATCACGGCGATTTCCCAGGTCTTAAGCCTGACGAAGCAGCGCTCCGACGCAGTTGGACTGGCTTGGTTTTGGCTCGTATTGTATTAGTGTGGCTACAGCAGTGTATGCATTTGTCCGTCGCGTACGTGCAATTAAAAGGGTTTTGAACGACTTTCGCGTATGCCTGTATTTCAGCATTTAGTATACATTTATCAAATATTTTTGTTATTTTTGCAAAATCCAAAGTAGCGATTGTGGCGCCACACATCCGTGGCGTAAGACACGAGAACCATTTGAATGGCCATTGAGATTTGCCGTGTAGCAGCGGCGAGTTCGATGGCGATTGAGAATCTCGAAGACCCTCGACTCGAGGGTGATTGAAACTGGCCGTGTGACAGGGGTATAACACTCTGCCTAGCCGGAGGAGGACGCAGTTTTTGGTGCATTATTCGTCGTGCTTTTCCACGCCACCTTAACGCGCTCACTGGCATGAGCTCATACGCTCTGTCGAAGTTACACCTGCCACCGCGCGTCGGCTATCTGGGCTACACCGAGAGAGGCGGAGCAATGAATGCTATCTCCAAAACGCCGGCATCTAATCATTGAGACTGTTATCTTGCGATTGGTGCGGCCCTAACGGCTGGCGACAGTAGGCTTTAGTCGTCGAATGGAACAAGTGCAGTGCCACCTGGGCAGTGCAGTTCCCCCAGCTCTTCCAGCTATAAAAGTCTGTTCTACTTTTTTTTCTTCACTGTCCTATCGAAAGGTCGCGGTGTCAACGTAGAGGATAAAATACTATTCGCGTGAGTACAAAATGAAGGATAACTGCTGGGCGCCAATCACAGCGGCGCTTGCGCCGTAAATGCGCAAGGAAGAATTTACTCCATAGGCGGTTTACGTTATTTCAGTCAGGCACTTCATTTTACAGAACTGTTCATTTTCGTGCCTTCAACTCTTTCCATACTTTAAGAAAGATGGCTGTACTTCATGGGTTTCTGAAAGAAATATTGGTTCAAGAATTATGATGTTTAAAATTTAATGCTATGCACTAAAATGCAGCCTATTGAACAGGCCATTTTGCAATAAGTGCTTCATTGAAAAAATTCATCAGTTAAGTCATCAGTTCATTCATCAGGTAAAGGTGGGAAAAAGGATATTTCATTTCTCAATGCTCCAACGTACAGAAATTACTTTCGTCTACATTGCGCAGTCTTCCATTTATGTAAAACTTAGAAAGTTATACTTATAATGATAAAGTATACACACAAATAAACAGTGCAATATTCATGATGTCTCCCTGTTCAATAATCGAAGTTCTTGCTCGCACAGTTTTCAAGCATGAAACAAAATCACTTAGGGCACTATAATTGGGCACGCAGTTGGCAGTAACGGTCGGGCGGACCCTTCGCATAGCAAGCGGTATCAATTTCTGCCCGTGTGGTGAAACTCTAGAAATCACACACGTAACGAGGATAACGTCAAGATACTTTACAAAACGGTCGCTGAGAGCATCATAATCATCATCACCAGCAGCACGAACAGCAGCAGCAACAGCCTGAATATATGATACGCCAACTGAAGGGCAAATTCTCTCCCATGCCTCTCCGATTAACCCTGTCTTTTGCTATCTGCGGCCAGCGTATCCCTGTAAACTTATCTCATCCGCCAACCTAACTTTCTGCCGCCCCTGCTACGCCTGCCTTTTCTTGGAATCTATTACATTACCCTCAAGAACGAGCGGTTGTCTTGTCTTTGCATTACATACTCTGCTGCCCAGGCCCATTTCTTCCTGTTTATTTCAGCTAGAGTGTCATTCACCCGGGTATCTTCCCTCAACCTCCCAGCCCGCACAAATAAGAAACTAAGCGAGTCACTGTCAGCAATGTTCTCAGCTGGTCACTGGTATTTTTATCGCTCCCTGAACTAAGGTTTGATGACGAGGCAGAGTTCTTATTGCCACTTCTATCTAGATGGACAACAAAATCAACCATGCACGCAGTTGAACTACGAGATTTTCAGCCTTTTAGGGCGTGTGCCACGTTGGCGGGGAGGGCCATTCTCAACTCCTGCACTCTGCACGGAGAGCTCGGTGCTCACCTTGTAGGTTTGGTTTATAAAGTTTAACGCCCGAAATGTGCTTAGGCTATGGGGGCTCTAGTGAAGGGCTCCAGATAATATCGACCGCATGGGGTTCTTTAACGTGCAATGATATCGCGCTGTACACGGTGCTTTAGCATTTCGCCTCCACTGAAATGCGTACGACGCGACCGGGATCAAATTTTCTTCTCTCGGGTCGGCAGCCGAGCATCATGACAACTGAGCCAATGCGATGGCTTCCTCACCTTTTAGAATGGCCGCATCGTTGACGCAGAGGGCATCAAATATGGCGAAGGTTGCTTTTTCTATCAATACCAGTTCTTTCTTCTTCTCTTCGGGACAGGATGGTTTAACGTAGATGCCGGTGCAGGGATTTGTCTGGTGACTGTAAGAACTTAAAGAAGTCAGCGAAGAAGTCCTCAGTGCCGGTTTTTTTTTCCACTGCGCAAGCGGCATTAACCCTTGCGCATAGAAAGCAGTGCTCAAAAGCAAGGGTGCTCATAAAATACCGATTCGACGAAAAGAAAGCACGGGCGCTCATTTTTCAAACAGCAGTGGATGAGAGATTGGTGAGACGATCCTTGGTTAAGCGAAGAACGCTGGCCTGCTCCTGCCTGCTGGCTGCAGTTAAAATTCAGGGCGCGGACTTACCTGCAGAAGAAAGCGACGGAGGCAGAATCGTTAAGTTGTAGGCGTAATTGCTCAGCAAGTATTTTGCCGTAGATTCTGAAGCATGTCCTCACTTCAATCTCCTGGCACCCGTCGAACTGCGGCACGACAGCCGCACCTGCGAATTTTGTTCAAAGGGAGCAATTTCAGCGCCAAACGACCTCGCCTCTATCATGCCTTGCACTAATGAAAGCGCAGTTGACCGTAAAAATAATAAATACTGCTTTTCGGAACATTAAGCCTATGTACGTGTCGTTGTTTTTAATAACTAGGACGTTACCTCAAGATATGACTAACGACGTGGTCCAGGCAAGGTTGATAGAGAACAGTTTTCGCAGAGCTGCCGCCTTCTCCACTCGATGCCGTTCCACGTGGCATTTTAAGTATTTCGGAAAATACCGACAGAATCGCTGTCAAGCGCTTCTGTTCGTGTCGTGTCGTTGTCCTTTTGCGCTAGTTCTTCCGAGATTCTTACAGTATTGCGGAACAAGACTGAGCCTGATGCACACTCTCAAAATTAGACTGCGTTATCAAAAACCCATTCTAAAAAATTCAAGGAGGCGCATAAGACAACTTACGCGCGGTAATGCGAAAGGATTTGCGCTTGCATTATGGCAACATCTGCTGGGCCAGCGTCGTACACAGTGAGGGGGGTTTTCAATGGATGCCGCATGAAGGCGTTACGACACGCCAAGCAAGAATTAAATTTACCAGAAACGTACTTTTGTGCTCGGTTAAATGCGACATCTGCAATTTGTATGCTCATAATTACTCATGTGCGCTTCTAAGACAAATTTACATTCGCTAGCCACGCCATTATTTAGCTGGGAACGTCGAACTGTAGTGTCGCAGAAAAGAACAAGAAAAAAAACTTGGCTATTGAAGCCTCAGAAAGAATCGCGTATTTGAAGAGACATCACCCTCATGAGCTCGGGAGTACTTTAGATTGGCTACATGAGTGAGAAGAGATTAGCCCATGTGCCTGTGTAGAAGATATCACTACCGGAAAAGGAGACTTACAAACAGTTTGAAACCGAAAGATACAAGGGGGCCTTGATAAGCTCTAGACCATGTAGGTTTCTGGATGAGAAACCATCTCTTCCGGCCCTGAGTGATGAAGGGCAGACTGCTCTTGCTAAAGCGATATTGGACATTCAGTATGGAGTCTGCGCATGCAGCAATGCACCTGGTGTTATTGGTGCTTTCTTTGACTCTAATCGGAAGCTGTTTGTAGGGTGTGGCCACAGAAATCGAAGATCAGATTACATTTGCTTACTCGAGGCCTTTCCTTGACTTGACGATAAGCAGGATGCTTTAGTATTGACCTATAAATTTGGACGAAATTAAATGTGCCATTTCTGACCTAACGGCTCAGAAATCTTCTAGTCCAGATGGCATTACTAGCGAGTTCTATAAAACATTTTCCATTTGCCTTGCGCCTGTCTTGATGGAGGTTTTCCAGGCTTCTTACGATGTTGGTTTCTTGCCCCGCACTTTCAATTCTGAGCATACTATATTAATTCCAAAAAGTACACATACAAATCGGCTGCAAACAGTTGAAGGATATCATCAAAGTTCCCTCTTTAATGTAGATTACTAACTTCTTGCAAAGGTTCTTTGTAATTGTCTGCACCTAATTGTCACTGACTTACTAAGCTTGCATCAGGTCTGCGGTATCAGGGGCCGCTGCATTCAAGCACATAATTATATTGAACGTTCGGTATTGGAAACAGCATCAGTGAGCCCGGCCAAGTAGCTCTTCTTCAGATTGACCTTACGAATGCATTTTATGAAGTTCGTCACGATTTCTTGTTCGTGGTCTGAGAGCAAGCAGATATTGAAGATGTGGGGCTCAGGGACAAAAGAATTTGCTATAAGGAGTCCTGTATAAGGCTAAATGTTAATCAAGAGCTAACTAAACCTATACCAGCAAAATTATCTGCTCGCCAAGGCTGCCTACTATCACCTTTGTTGTTTGCAATATACCTTTAACTTCCTTTGCCTCAGTATGATTAGTATATCCGTGGCTTCACCCTCGCACAATGTGAAATTAACACTTAAGCTTATCATGATGATGTCGCCTTCTTTTGTTCTGACAAAAGAGTGTACTTGAGGCGCAGTGGAATCGTCCCCGTCTCGCACGCCGTGAGCCCGGATTCTATCCCAGCCTAGATCCAAATTTCCTTCTTTCTTCATTCACAGTTCGTGCTGTTTTCGATTTTGGATTGGCTTGTTTGATGGCTATGGGTTAGATTGTGGATTTTCTATGAATTGGTAAAAGCTTGGCACGGTATATCCACGCCACTCATGCGCCTTAAAATGCTTCCGCCTTAATAGAATGCTGGACAGCCGTCACCTTAGTTCAATTGGTAGAGCACCACAAGGTACGTGAGGAGATGGTGTGCTCAGTCCCCACCGTCTGCATGTGGTTGTATTGTTTCTTCGGTTTCCTGTTAAACAGTCTCAAAATAAAAAGTCCTTACCCTACATAATTCTATCGATGACCGTCACGAAAAAGCTACCTCTTATGCACTCTTCGGTTTCACCGACTGTTGGCTTCATTCCTATCGTAACGCAGACGAGACCTTTCTACTCCGGATTTTTATTTTGGCTCTTTTATTGTTCTGTGTTTTTACAATGTCTCAGGGCCCATAACCATGCACTAAAAATTTGAAGCTCCTAGTCCTGTATTAATAGATGCAGAGGCATGTAGTCAAAGTAGGTCATCAGGACACCGCGGCTGTAAAATGTTAAAAGGGCCGCTTTCTGTACCGCAAATTACATCAAAGCAGTGAAGGAAAAAAATGCTTATTTTCCAGCGGCGAGAACTGTCAAGAAGCATTTTTTTTTACTTTTTAAGGGATACATGGTTCTTGTTCTCGAAACACAAGATGCCGCTCTCTATGGTTCACATTACGTTATTTATAATTTTTCCTCGTTATGTCGCAGACAAGTTAGAATTCCAGCTGATAATGGGTCACGTCAACAACAAAGATGCTCACTACTCAGATAGCTTTCCTGGAAGGCACCTGTGGACAAGGTGAAGGCTTTCTCAATATCTGTAATTCACTATTCTATGGAGCTTCATTAAGTGCTTCAGTAAAACTATCCGCGAAGCCAAGCCCATCGACGGGCTCAGCAGGCACGAGGAACAACGCAGGTGGCTCGCGCCAGTTCTCAAACCTGGTGTTCAAAATAGATGACTTCTTAAAATCAAAGATAATCGATAGATGATAAAAGGTATTCAAAGACAAAATGCAGTTCTTTCCAGGCGACAAGAAATTACATCTCATCCAATGTCCTAAGCGGCACGGATATCTCTCAGCCAGGAAGAAAACAGTACATGCGTATATATAAGCACACCGAATAAAAAGTAGCCAGAAACGATGCATTGTTCCAAGGATCGAGATCAGATTACCACATCCCCTTATACACTCGGAGAGCTCAGAACCCCTCAAGGGGCGGCCCTTTCTGCCATTTTCTTTAACGTTGCTTTCATCCCCCTAGCTCACAAACTGGCTCTAATCCCACACCTAAAGCATACCCTGTACGCTGATGATATTACCACGTGGACCACTCATGGCTCTGACGGGGAAATTGAGGAAACTCTTCAGTTAGCAGCAGACACCATCTCCTCTCACGCGTCATCCATCGGGCTCGAATGTTCCCCATCTAAGTCCGCGCTCTTCCTAATTAGGCCAAAATCTAGCGCTAACTCGCCCATTCAAATCAATTTAAAAGGATCCCCTATCCCCATCACACCCGCCCTCCGCATCCTTGGCCTCCACTTGCAGGATTCTGGACGAAATGAACATACCCTTAAAAGGCTGAAGGCCTCCACGCAATCCGTGTTGCACCTTCTACGCCGAGTGTCCTCCCTTAACAAGGGTTTAGACGAAGCGGACAACATGAAAGTAGTGCACGCATTTACGCTTAGCCGCATTCTATATGCAACCCCATATCTCAAATTGAACCGCACGGAAACCGAACGCGTGAACGCAATGATCCGCCTTGCGACTAAGGCAGCCCTAAACCTACCTCGCAGCACTAGCACAGCCAAACGTCTTGCACTAGGCATGCATAACACCATTCAGGAACTAGTTGACGCACACCTTCAGACACAGTACCTTAGACTTGCCACGAGCGCCACTGGCCGCCATATACTCTCCTCCCTTCGCATCAACATACCCGCTAACCAGTCAACCCTTATAGCCATCCCTCGACACATCCATACACCTCTCGTTGTGAAACCCCTTCCTCGAAACGTCCATCCCCAATATCACATCCCTCGCCACGTAGCTCGCGCTAATGCCCTCCATAAGTATTATGGGCAAGCCCACGATGCCGTTTGGGTAGACGCCGCATGTACAGCGCATCAAGCTGTAGCAGTTGCCTACAATCCAACCCTACCTCACCCCCTAACTCACCGTCTTCCGTCGGGCTCTACGCCTGAGGAGGCAGAGGAGACTGCCATCGCCCTAGCCCTTGCACATTCGGACGCCCAATACATCTTCAGCGACTCCAAAACGGCTCTGTCCAACTTTGCCAGGGGCAGGATTCACGACCCTGCCTGGCAATTGTTGAACACTGCTACCTAAAATTTACCGCGCAGGGTAGAGCTTCAGTGGGTGCCGGCTCACTCTGGGAACCCTGGAAACGAGGCTGCCGATAAATTGGCCCGAGGTCTGATTTTCCGGGCTCAGGACAGTCTCAATCCAGGATTCTCGAGGGAGCGGGCGCACACCTTTGCGGAGCTCACGCAAATACCCCGTTTGGACCGTCGGACTTACCCTCCCCCCACCTCTCTCTTACGCACTCCCAACAAATCCTCTTCAGACGCCTCCAGACCCGCTCTCTGTCATCCCATCAGCTTTTATCCCACTATTGCGGCACATCCCCTGCATGCTCCCTATGCGGTGACCCCCACGCCACTCTCCCATATCCTTTTCGGCTGCCCTGCTGACCCTCCCCCGCGGGGACAGCACGCCATCTCGAGCTGGGAGGACTGGGAGGTCCTGCTCATGTCTGCAGACCCGACATCGCAGCTGGCTGCGGTGACTCGGGCTGCCGACGTCATGTCACGGCATGACCTACTTGATGCAGTGCGGGACCACGCAGTGGCCCAGGGACCCAGCTGGGTCTAAAACTCACGTGCTCAATAAAGTTTTTCTGTCTGTCTGTCGAGTGCAGGCAGGAGCTTATTGGTTTACATTCTTTTTATGGCAGCTCCACCATACTATTTATATATACATACATATATATATATATATATATATATATATATATATAGTATGGTGGAGCTGCCATAAAAAGAATGTAAAAGAATGTATATATATATATATATATATATATATATATATATATATATATATATATATATATATATATATATATATATATATATATATATATATATATATATATATATATATATATATATATATATATATATATATATATATATATATATATATATATATATATATGTCTGTCGAGGGCACGCTACACGTGCTGCATGAGTGGCGGTGCGCGGGTTGCTTTGTGCATGCCCCGGTCGCTTCCTGCAGCTGCCTCCCGATAATCACAGGAGGAAGAAAATGGTATAAATAAATAAATAAATAAATAAATAAAAAGTAAATAAGTAAATAAATAAACAAACAAACAAAAGCTCAAGGTCAGGAATTCATTTATTCCCACTCCTGCTTTGATGCTGTTGCTGTTCCCGAACGTCCCAACTCTCACGTTTTACGATAGCTGAAATTTCATTTACGGTTCATCTCAAAGGTAACCGAAGAGTTTGTCTTTGTTTCTGCTAGTAATATTCATGTCGGTCGTCCAGCAAACTCATTAATATAGGTGCACCTGCAAAAAAGCTAGCGGATGTCCCCTAGAAACGTTGCCTTTCATCAACCACGGGCAACTGTTGAGCCCTGGTGATGTCAAAATTGCGCATGTCGAAATCGAGGTGAAGAGAAGCCTCTAAGCATTCAACAATATTTATAACGCGGACGTGAGCTTTCATAAGCGTTTCACAAAACATTTAAAAATCTTACCGTAAAAGAATGAATGCACAGTGGGGTATAAATCAACAAATTTTATTATACCTTGGCATCTTCAGCCTAGTGTACCCGTCTGTTGCTTGTCATTCCTTCGACCACACAGCTTTGTGGTAGTGTCAGAAAAGTGATGCCGATAGCAACAGGGATACCTGAGGAATTCTTGGTATTTTTCCTTGTTACTGAGGCTCGAGTTCAACATTTGTGTCCCAGGGCTGAAAGGGCTACTACTTCAAGCCCAGGTCCCCAGTTGCATACCGCAAGCAATTAATTCTCCCTAGTCTGGGCAATGAGAGTTCTTCTGGAGATGTGGCGCTGGGAATGGGCCCCGTCAATCCTATTCCTTTCTCGCACACGGGTTCGTTTTCGTCGCGTTACAATATTATCGGCAGGAACGGAAGTGAGACAGAAATAAAAAATTCCTTTTGGGCAACCTCAAAGTATGGTCGTGCGCTAAAAAAGCATACCTCTGTTAAAATAATGTTACAGTGAAACTAGACTGCTTATTGCGGCCCACCTTGCAAACTAAGTGTGTGTTGCGTCATATCTGTGCACCAAAAGCTGGCAGCTTTTGACGCTAGCATAGTGTTGTAAAACATCTCGCGAAGCAGCGGTTTCTCAACCAGCTGAAGAAGAGGGAAGCAGGGGGAAGGGGAATGAAAAGAGGGAAATATATTTTGAGACGTTCAGTAACAAACAACTGCATTAGTACTTTGTAACCTATTAAGCTACCTATGTACAATAACCATTTTCAGATTGCGATTACAGTCAGACTGACATACACAAATACCGCAGTGTTTTCCAGTCTACATTGTGAATTGAGGCAGAACGCTAATTCCTTGATATTTTTTATATAGCTATTGTTTTGTTAATATTGTGAGGCAGATGAACGCACCAGCAAATTCACCTTTTTACTCCTGATCCCAGCGTCCTCAACGCGGCACCCCCTGGAGCTCCGTTCCGGTCGTGTTCTTGGCGGCACATCAACCGCCATGGCGCAGTCACATCCCCCTGCTCTCACCGTTCCGGCGCCTGTAGCTACCGATGGGCATCCCACGGCTGCCCATGCCACCTCTGCACCACTGACGTCCCAAGGTGCACTTGCTCAGCACCATTTGACCCACCCAACTTGGTCAGTTACCTCACGTCAGCGCGACCCTCCGGTTTTCGCCGGTCTCCGCGGTGACGACGTCGAAGACTGGCTACAGCAGTACGATCGGGTGAGCGCTTTTAACGGTTGGGACGCTTCTATGAAGCTACTCAACGTCTCATTCTACCTGAGTGACGTGGCTAAGACGTGGTTCCTCAACCATGAGGACGCCATTCCTGACTGGCCTCAATTCACGACACAGATCCGCCAGATATTTGGAACTGTTGGTGCTGGTCCGACCTCTTTTCAAAAGAAGCTAGAGACCCGTGTGCAGCTTCCAGGAGAGACATACACATCATACATTGAGGACGTACTCGCCCTTTGCCGGCGAGTTAACAATGGCATGGTCGAGGCTGAACGTGTCGGACATATTTTAAAAGGAATTGGCTCTTTTGCCTACGCAGCTCTAGCTGCCCAAAATCCCGTCACGGTGGCAGACATTCGTGCCACTTGCCAGCGACTTGACTATCTACAGTCGCGCCGCCTCAACAACACCTGGGATCCGAGCCAAATTCCCGAAACTGATCTGCGCACCATCATACGATCTATAATACGGGAAGAGCTCCACAATGATATTTCGTCGGTTCCTGCCTTCTCACGCCCACCTGCTCAATCTACTGGGTTGCGTGGCATTATCAAGGAGGAGCTTACTTCACTCAATCGTCCCATGGCTACAGAACCACCAGCCCCTCCCTACGTTCCGACGTATGCTGAAGTCACTGCGGCTCCTCCTCCTTGTCCTCCTGTCCATCACGCGCCCGTCCCACCCAGCCTCGCCGCCCTGTCCCCGCGACCACCGGTGTATGGTAATTGGCGGCCTCTCCCACCTCGTCCAGTATGTTTCTACTGCGGAATCCGCGGCCATGTAACACGCGTTTGTCGCCGACGACTGCGAGATGAACGTGCGAGCTATGGGTACGTTCGACGTGACGACGCCTACCAGCTTCCTCCTCGCCAGTACTACACCGATAATGACCTCCGTCCCTCTTCCTCCCCGTCGACTTCTCCTGACCGGTCTAGGACAGCACGGCCATCGCGTCGTCGCTCCCCGTCACCCTTTCGCCGGACTTCGTCGCCCCTTCGCCCTCCATCTTCAGCTTCTGCCCGCCAAACGGAAAACTAACCTGTGCAGTTTCCGGAGGTAAAACTGCACCGCCTGTCGTCGCTCCAATTCCTCCTCTGCTCCCATCAAACATGTTGACTGTATTCCTTGAGGGACATGAACTGGAAGCTTTAATTGATACCGGCGCCGCTATTTCTATTATGAAACTTGACTTGTGTTTAAAACTGCGAAAAGTGCGCACACCTTATACCGGTCCTCCTTTACGTGCTGCAAATGGACAGAATATTAACCCTTGTGGAGCGTGTACAGCCCGAGTCACCATTGATGGCATCTTGCACTTCATTGAGTTTGCTGTCCTATCCTCCTGTGTCCATCAACTCATCTTCGGCTGGGATTTCCTCCAAAACGCCTCAGCAGTCATTACGTGTTCCCCTCCCACTATTGAAGTCACTGAATGCAACATTCTTGCCGATAGAAAACCACTTTCTTCCCGTGTAGTTATGCTTGCCGATCACGTCCTCTATCCGGGCAACGAAGATATTCTATCTGTGACTTCTGACGCCGTCACCGATGGCGACGTCCTGATTACACCCAGCCCTCGTCTCCTGTCAAGAGGTATTATCATCATCGTGTCCCTTCTTCGCTTCTCCAGCGGTTCTTCTCTTCTCGCCGCATTCAACACCACATCAGAGCCCATTCTTCTGCGACGCGACTCTACTGTTGCATCAATTGCTTCCGCCCAGCCTGTCACACTTCTTCCCATTTCCACCTCCGATCGCTCTGATTCATCCCCTGCCTCGCTCAGTGCAGCACTTCGCCACACGATCAGCACCGACCTGACAACAGACCAGACAGACGCATTGCTCGCTGTATTGAACAAGCACGCAGACTCGTTCGACGTCAATTCCGGCACACTGGGTCAAACCGCTGCAGCAACGCATCGCATACTCACCGACGGATCAAGCATAGTTAGACGCCGGCCTTATCGTGTTTCTCCAACCGAGCGCAAAGTTATTCAGGAAAATGTTGCTGACATGCTTGCACGCAACATCATACGCCCATCGTCTAGTTCCTGGTCATCGCCTGTTGTGCTAGTGCAAAAAAAAGACGGTTCGGTTCGTTTTTGTGTAGATTACCGTGCTCTAAACAGAATAACTCGTAAGGATGTGTATCCCCTCCCTCGAATTGACGACGCCCTCGATTGTTTGCAAGGTGCCCAATTTTTCTCCAGCCTTGACTTAAGATCAGGCTACTGGCAGATCCCCATGAATGAAGATGATAAAGAGAAGACCGCCTTTGCAACACCGGACGGTTTATACGAATTCAATGTAATGCCTTTTGGACTCTGCAACGCTCCTGCTACATTCGAGCGTATGATTGACACAGTTCTCCGCGGCCTCAAATGGAAAACATGTCTCTGTTACTTAGATGACATCGTCATTTTTTCTTCGTCATTTCCTGATCACCTTACTCGTCTCGATGAAGTTTTGACAGCACTTTCCAGCGCTGGCCTACAGCTAAACACGAAGAAATGCCGTTTTGCATCAAAATCCATTAAAGTTCTTGGCCATCTCGTAAGCAGCGAAGGAATTAAGCCTGACCCTGAAAAAATCGCTGCTGCGCTGCACTTTCCCCGTCCAACTCGGGTCAAAGATCTCCGCAGTTTCCTCGGCTTGGCATCATACTTCCGCAGATTCATCCGCAATTTCGCCTCTATTGCCTCACCTTTACATGCGCTTCTTCACAACGACACGCCTTTCATCTGGTCTCCTGCTTGCGAAGAAGCATTTGAAACTCTGAAGCGTGCTCTGACTTCGGGTCCCGTCCTCTGCCATTTTGATGATAAAGCACCGACAATTTTGCACACCGACGCCAGTAGCCATGGCATTGGCGCTGTCCTTCTGCAACGCCAAAACACCTCTACAGAAAATGTTGTTGCCTATGCGAGCCGAACTCTGACTTCTGCGGAACAAAACTACACTATTACCGAACAAGAATGTCTCGCCGTCGTCTGGGCTGTTCAGAAGTTTCGTCCTTACCTGTACGGCCGTCACTTCACAGTCGTCACTGACCACCACGCCCTATGCTGGTTATCCACTTTGAAAAATCTGTCCGGTCGTCTCGGGCGGTGGATCCTCCGCCTTCAAGAGTACGACTTTACTGTCACTTACAAATCGGGCAAGAAGCACAAGGACGCCGACGCTCTCTCTCGTTGCCCTATTGCTTTGCCGTCGCAACCCATGTCCTCGCATTCCTCTCCTGTCCCAACGGAGTCAAGCCATTTAAACCCTACAGTTATGCAGTCTTTGAGCGCCGCCTCTATTGCTCCCATGCCAGATATACACTGCAATCTTGCTCACCACCAGAGTGCTGACCCTTACTGTCAAAAGCTGATTGATAGTCTCAGCGGTGTTCTTAGACCTCCAAATGCCCGTCTCCGTCGTCGGCTCAAAAATTTCAAGTTACAGGATGGCACATTATTTTGGCACAACTACAGCCCACTGGGCCACACATGGGTTCCCGTAATTCCTTCTTCCCTGCGTCCTCAAGTTCTACAAGCCTTCCACGACGACCCCACCGCAGGTCACCTTGGGTACCACAAAACCTATGACCGCATCAAACGTCGTTTCTTCTGGCCTGGCCTTTCAACCTCAGTATTAAAATACGTAGCGTCTTGCATCCCTTGTCAACGACGCAAGCGGTCTACGTAGCCTCCTGCCGGTCTCTTGCAACCTCTCCCATGTCCTTCCACACCTTTCGAAGTCGTCGGAATCGACTTGTATGGACCCCTGCCCTTGACTCCAGCTGGCAACCGCTGGGTCGTTACTGCCGTTGACCACCTCACCCGATACGCTGAAACCGCAGCACTTCCTTCCGGCTCCGCTTCCGAAATCGCCAACTTCTTCCTCCACACCATACTTCTTCGCCACGGCGCCCCTCGCCTCCTCCTTAGCGATCGTGGCAAGTCGTTCCTCTCCACCGTCCTCGCCGCAGTGCTTCATGCTTCAGGCACGGTGCATAAAACTACATCTCCTTACCACCCTCAGACCAATGGCCTCACAGAACGCTTTCATCGCACCCTTTCTGATATGCTATCCACCTACATTCACCCTCAGCACAACAACTGGGACTCTTTACTCCCCTTTGTAACCTTCGCCTACAACACTGCCGTTCAACGAACCACCACCTACTCTCCGTTTTTTCTTGTTTATGCCCGCCATCCTACCTTCTCCCTCGAAGCATCTTTCTTCACAGCTTCTACTCCTTCTGCCGCGCCTTCCCACGAACAGTTCGTGTCTCGTATCGCCCACTGCCGTGATCGTGCCCGCCTTCAAACTGAAGCCACTCAAGCTTCCAGGAAAAGCACGTATGATGCGACTCATCGCTCAGTGTCTTTCCGCCCTGGAGACGAAGTGCTACTCTGGACACCTACTCGCATCCCCGGCCTGTGTGAAAAGTTTCTGAGCCGTTTTATTGGCCCGTACACGGTTCTGGAACAAACTTCCCCTGTAAACTATCTCATCACACCTGCATCGCCTGTTCGCGATCGTCGGTGTCGCGGCACCGAGATTGTGCACGTGTCGCGCTTGAAACCCTTTAACCGCCGACCTTAAGATTTAATTTGCGACCAGGATGGTCGCTTTCGTTCGGGAGGGGGAATGTTGTAAGCACTGTGAGTGACCTTCATCTTCATCTCAGCGTAATCATCATCGGTCATCGGGTCGTGCGAAGAAGACGAAGTGTTGCTAAGCTGTGACTAGTCGGTAGCTGCTGCTTCGGCCTACCTGAAGTAAAAAGGTGAATTTGCTGGTGCGTTCTTCTGCCTCACAATATTAGTATTTTAAATTTGATTCAAATTTTGTTTAAAGGATTGAACTTGCACTGTAATTTATTCGGTGACCAATGCTACCTTGTATGGTTCCCCGGACAATTTTGAATGTGCCACAAAAAAGCTTTTCCCCGGGGGGGCCTTCACCCTCGAGTTGAAAATTGATTTGCACTAGCAATAAATTTCGAGCCAGTCTTCCGTTAGGTGAGCCTCACTGACTTGTCAGCCGACTGATGGAGTGTCCTCTTTCGGCTTCATTTCCGCCTCAATGACAAATAGGGACGTCACCCGCATCGAAATATGCCTTAATAGCTTGATGTAAATGATGATGTCTGGCGCCGATCACCAACGGCGTGCCATGTCATGCCAAGCTACGATGGAACCTGTCCGTAAGGAGTACTAAATTAGCGAACATTGCGACTAAAATTATGCTCTTGTCGTGCGTTCCAGGGACATCCAAGGGGAAGACTAAGTCAGGCCTGACTGACGGGCAACATTCACCTGGTAGCAAAAATGCTATTTTTACCGAAAACAATGCTTTTTAAAGCAAGAAAATTACATAAATGCGAGTTACCTGTGACGCCGCCAATGGTAGCTTCGTGCCGCGGAGAGGAGTAATGTGTTGGTGAACGAACGCTATTTTTTCGCCGTCTCGGTGGGCAATTACCGTCGAGACACGATGAAAGTAGCGCGGAGAGCTCAGCCACACAGCGCGAAGGTTCTCGTAATTAAACTAGCCCAAAACAGACCACGGATATAACAGTTATTTGCAGGCAAGAGCCCTGAATGTGTCGCCTAGGATTCAGCGCACTCTGCCTGTAGCCTTTGTACGCAAAAAATTCCGAACCACAAGCTGCCAAAGGCATTCACGATGTGTATGCTTCCTAGGCGGCTGGCGAAGCGGTTTCGTTCCCACTTCAGCCGTCGAGTCGGCTACTTTGTGCAAGCTGAGGGTGTAATGATATGGCAGTGTTTGTTTATTAATGTTATGCATGCATTTATGCAGACACGCGGGTGCATGCACGTCGTCATTGTGTAAAGCGCGGTGCGAGTGCGTGCTTTTCAGTGATTTTCGTGAAATGGGAAGAAGAATACCATTTTAGATAGCCCGAAAAAATGTCTTAAGCGTGCTACATGTACGCATCATCACCTCTCAAATGTCTCACTAAAGAAAACGTTTCCCATCACGGGTGATCATGCGAGCGGTATGTGAGGCGCCGACACGGCGCAGCAGGGTTCTCCGCGAGAAAAAAAATAAGTGGCTGCGGCTGAACTGAGCTGAGCCAGGATATACAGAGTGAAAGCTCTGTTTAAGCATGGTTATACACGGTTTAGCTTTGGTTCATCTTTATTGTTTCAAGATTTCAGCAATAGCAAATTGTTTCAGCGACAGGAAATCACGTGATGCATCACGTGCTGCTAGTGCAAAAGCGAGCGTCCAGATCGGCGGTCGGACATGACGGCCAAGATAAAGAGCGAATCAAGTGACACATAACATGTCATAACTGGCGAGGAGCGGCCGAGGAGCAGCTAGCGCACAGGCGGACGTGGCTGCCAAGCGCCAAGCTATGGCGTCCATGATGTAGATCGAGACACCTGCCCCGCGCGATTTTGCACGTGCGACGCGTCTCCCGTTAGAGGTCAAATCTAAGAGCCAGACGACCTTCAGGCTCAGCAGGAGAAGGGTTATGCGTACGCCCCTGCCGAAAGCTATAGCCGGCAGGTACAGCTGGGCGGAATGTACCATGCTTCGTGTCTGCTTGCAACATATAGGAAGCAATTCACGAACGTACGAATCGCGATGACGATAGAGGATTGAATCACAAGGGTTGCCTACGTTCATTCTTATTTGCGGCGCAGTTTGTAAATGAACACGCGGTAATCGACAGCATTGTGCGCTGTTTAATGAGAAGAGCGCGTGAAATTTTCCACTCATATATGCTACTGAAAGACTACGTTAGAGAGCGACAGCTGCTCGCTTCCTTTTGAGTATCCCTCGAAAACCTACGTGTACATTTGAAGTCACCTCACAGCGTACCGAAGCCACACTTTGGCGTTCTTGCCACCAATGTATGCATGTTTGAGCGTGATCAGCAAAATTTTCTGCAGTCTGCGGCTGCCCACCATTACATCACGCAGCTTCTTTCGTATCTACGGAGCCTGCGACGACACGTAGACGCACAATATTCAGCAGAGAACCAATGACGAAATAGTCGAGAACAGAGGCGCCCTGCATTCCACCTCACCGCCTTGATCACTGATTGCTGATTTTCAGTTTTCAATTTCCGGCCGTGTTTCCGGTCTTTGATACTGGACCTCTGATGCGGCGGATTGCAAAGACTCCATCGCCGTGGGAGACGTCGGGGCAGTTCATTTTCTTGGGAGCTTTGAATTCGGAAGGGTTTCGGGAGTTTCCATAGAGGTTATCTTCCTAACGCAACCAAATTTTCGCATAGAAAAAACGCCGTTCGTGTCCCCGAGGAATAGACTATCCGTTTTGCCTTGTGTGATTTTTTATTTTAATGCTGCTCTTAGAACCTTCGCTTTCTTCGCAATCGTGCTGGACCATATACTTCTCTTGTATATGAAGTCTGACGGAATGAGAAATGTTTTGCATCAGCGTTCCTCTGTAAAGTGAAAAAGAGACAACTTCAGCGAGCCTCGTGTTAGAGCGCATCTCTGTACCAGCCATCAAGAGAGGAATGCAGTTTTAAATGCTTCCTACAAGAATTAATGCTGACATTTCAGCATCGGTATTGAACGATGCCATATTTTGCCCGAATTTCCGAAGTGCACCTGCTAAGAGTGGAGCGCGAAGTATTCTATTTTTGGCTTTTAATAACTTCTTCCTCTGCCGCAAACAGCTCCGAGTAAACCTCCACCTATGGTATTGATCTATATGAGGCTACGTGCGCAAACTGTCCATTTTTACACTTCTAATGACTGCATGTGCAGTGCCTGGTGTAGGCATCTCAAATTGGTGCTTCGTGGCTATCTTCAGATTATATGAGGGCTCTCCTTTTTAGATAAAATCTATCGGCTCTGAAAAGAAGGAAAGAAAAGCGCCCAATATTGGCTACTCGACCGATCGAAAGACATACATTAGGCGATCGATTATCCGATACGGTCCTGTTGATAAAGGACTTCATAGCATAGTGAAGTTTACAATTCGCTTTGCGTCTGTGTGGATAGCTACTGGCTTAGTTTTCACTGCACCCGTACATCCACTTGTTACTCGGAATTTTGATGCATGCACAAAAGACACTAGACTGCCCCGCCGTAGGTACAATAAAAATCTCGCAGTCAATGAAATGACGCAAGTTTTGAACAACGAAGAAGAAACGGCTACATGCCATCGCACGTTATGCGAGTTCATGACCATTAAAAGTCGCCTGGAGTGCTCCACCGTCTGCGCTAGGTTTACGCCATCACCTCCACTTTTTCTCGACTGCAATAAAGAATATATTTCAATCAGTATTATGTTAGTGTATTTCTGCTGCACGTAGGCTGAGCTTGAGAGTCCAACAGAACCATCCATCACCGTCATCATCATCAGCCTGACTACGCTCACTGCAGGTGAAAGGCCTCTCTCATATCTGTTTAATTAACCGTCTTTACTTTCCATTAGTCTCAATGGATTTTTTCGTTGTGCACACACACTAATGAGCACCTGATCACCTTACCTTTACCCGTAGAAAGTAAGCCTCTTTGCTGGCAGTCAGTGAACAGCATAGAAAATGCGAGGGAGCTCACCTGCGAAAGAGGCAGCGAAGGCAAAGATCGCCAAGACGCACAGGGGCCCAACCTCCATGGTGAACGCTCTGAAATGCACCTTCGCTGCTGCAGCCGCCAGCTATATAAGGCCTCCATGCGTAAAGGCCATGGGGGGCGGCTGCATGGGCCGGCAAAGGAAAAAACCGAACTTTGAACATGTTTTTCTCATTAAAATGGGCGGCAAAGGAAGATATCACACAAAATGAACACTATACGGGGTTTCTGATAAGCGCTTTCTGAGTGTGTCGACGTTAAGAGACTGTTCCGCTTCCATTGACGTCAAGGTGGGTAAAGGTGTCGTGCAATAGCTCAGGACCATCTGAAATCTCCACCCGGAGTTCCTCTATTGCTGAGGGGGGCTCTGCAAACATCTCACTGAGAGTGTGAACTTGTTATCCGTACATCCGAAGTACCCATCCATAAATTCGTCAACACGGCTCAATTTAGCTTATAGAGTTATTGACACCCTATCATTAGATTTTTTTAGAGCGAAAAGCTCTTCTCTTATTAACACACTATCATTAGATTTTTTTTTAGAGCGAAAAGCTCTTCTCCTTCCATGCTGAGCCTGAAAGTCAACTGTCTCTTCGATTTTATCTCTTACGGGAGGGGCGCCGCATATGTTCAAAATCGCACGAGGCAGGTGCCTCGATCCTCATCTTCATCTTCACCTTCGTCGCCACAGATGCGCGTTTGGCAGCCACGTCCGCCGCTGCGCTGGCTGCTCTGCCACTACTCCTATCAAGTTGGGGAATGAGAGGTATCACGTGATTCACTCTTGGTCTTGGCAGTTACGTCAGCCGACCACCGCTCTGGACGCTCGCTCTTGCGCTTGTGGTACGTATATGCATCACATGATTTGCCCTCGTTGAAACAATTTGCTCCCACTGAAGTGTGGAAACAATAAAGATGAACCAAAGCTAAACCGTGTCTAACCGTGCTTAACAGAGCTTTCGCTCCGTATATCTTGGCTCAGCTGAGTTGTGCCACAGCCACTTTTTTATGATAACGGTGCGCAGGCCCTTATGAATTAGAGAACTGTGGGCGATGTGGCCTTGAGCGCGTACATACTTGATCAAACGGCTTTATTCTTTCCTTCACTTTCAATGTCGGATTCACTGGCCGTGCCGTCACGTTTTGTTTGTTCCTTCTTGACTTCGTCATTTCGCGCTGTGGTTACCGCCAATTACCCATGCATCAACTGGCCCAGACAAAAGCCCTTACTTGAAGCAGACATAGCGCCCGTGAAGAAGCGCCAGAAGTCACAAGTGCTCAGAAAAGCGGCGCGTTGGCTGCTCCAAGACCGGCTGGAAGGAGCAGGCCCATTACGTGGCTTCGGTGCAGACGTCCTCGGCTGCTCATTCCCGGTACTGGGCGTGATGGCATAACGGGGTGCCACATCTCGACAGCGCCCCGATGAGGCTGGAAAGAGGACCACGTGTGTTGCCCTCTTCTCTTGCAATGCGTTTCAGGCCGTTTGTTTTTCGTTTATGGTTTCGTGGTCATGAAGCATTAGATAGACGTTTTCGACCACAAAGCACCTAGCCACGAGAAGGAGCTGCCGCCATGACACGGTGAGTTTTATCTGCCGTTAAAAGGATGTAGCTACCAAAGTTCCTCAGATGTCATATTGGTGCATGCATTTGTGCAATCGAATTTTTTTGCGTCTTTATTTTTTGTATTATGCTCGTCTACTTTGATGCACCTTCTTTATTTATTTATTTATTTATTTATTTATTTATTTATTTATTTATTTATTTATTTATTTATTTATTTATTTCAGTACCCTCAGGGCCCGAGGGCATTACAGAGGGGAGTGGGGTACAATAGACAAAATAACGAAGGAACAGCAGTCACAAGTAACACAAAAATGTGAACAAAAATATGGCGCGCGCCAATCAGTTGGTTACAGCAAATACAATCAAACAAATTAACAGTCATTTAACACGAAATTATGAGCAAAGAATAAAAGTAAGCATAAAAGTAAGCATACCACGCAAACAAGCATACCACGCAGACCAGGTCTGTTTGAACTACCACATAAGCTGAAAAGAATAAACGGCAGGGCGCAAGAATTACATGTACTATGTTACCATCAAGTTAGTTAAAGCCGATTTAAACACAGAATGGTCGCTTATTTCGACGACCGATCGGGGAAGGTGATTCCATTGTGCCAATGTGCTGGGGATGAATGAGTTGTAAAAGTGGTTTGTTTGGCATGAAAGAATACCAACTTTATGACGATGATCGATCTGAGCTGAAACGTAGCAAGGTGGCGTTATAAATTTTGTCTTAAGGATGGGGTTATTGTAGTAACTCTTATGGAATAGACAAATGCGGGATATATTTCTACGTTGGGACAGTAGTGGGAGTGATAAGCTTGATTTCATGGCACTGACACTGGAGTTACTGTGATAATTCGAGAGAATGGAACGGGCCGCACGGTTCTGTATAGATTCGAGTTGGTATATTAGTGTCTCTTGATAGGGGTCCCAGATAGATGCAGCATATTCTAGTTTACTACGAACCAACGACTTGTAGAGAAGCAGTTTTACGGAGATAGAAGAAAGATTAAAGTTACGGCGTATGTAGCCCAGCATGCGGTTAGCGTTATTGCTTACATAGTCTATGTGTACTTTCCAAAAAAGATTATGGGAAATGAAGACACATAAATATTTGTAAAAAGGCACAGACTCAAGGCTGAAATTAATAAGGCGATATGAAGGCAATGTGGTGTTACGACGAGAAACCCGCATGTACTTGCGCTTTTTTATGTTTAGTTCCATGTTCCATTTGTTATTCCATTCAAGAGCATGATCAATATCCGATTGAAGAAGAGCTATATCATTGTCACTGTTAATTTCGCGGTATATGACGTAGTCATCAGCAAAAAGATTTATTGTTGAACATAGATTGTCAGGTAAGTCATTGATATATATAAGAAAAAGCAGACGAAAAACATGACGAAAATTTCGCGCATAACTGCATCAATAATACATTGGTATCGGCAGCTCTCGTTATGAAAAGGCAGGATGATCGGTGCTCGATTAAGGTAACGGAGTGGGTTCCAAGAAAAGGGAAGCGTAGCAAGGGGCGACACAAAGTAATGGGGGCAGACGACATAAGGAAGTATGCTAAAGGAAATTGGCCACAATTGGGAGGGTTAAGTGAAGATTAAGTGGCGAGGTATAGGAGAGGCCTTTGCTTTGCAGCGAAAGCAGCTAGGCTGATGATAGCTTCCCAATGAGAGATTTCGCCGAAGAGCTACAGGGTGACGTATAGTTTTATTGCCAAATCAGCATACAGCTTCGCTTCATTGTACATTAGGAAAAACATTATTGCTGCTTAATTGGCAATAAACCTCATTTTCGTCGCTGGCATGAGTGCCTAAACAGTGTTGCGACATGAACTGGGTGGTAAGTTTTCGAAACTTATTTTCCAGCTGTTATGTTTTTAAGAATTATTTGAGAATAAGGTGCCAGAGATGACGAGTACGTGTTTTTATTTTTAGCACGAACGCAATACAAAAACTAACAAACATCACCGTTCGTTAGTGCCGCAGCTTAAAGGAAAGTACTAAGGAAAAAGTAGAACCATTTAAGTGTAGGCTACAGAAGGAAAGGCGACACTTACGACGTTTGAAGGCGCCTTGCGTTTCGACTATATCTTGAATGCGTCCTGGCAGTGAGGCGTACAAACGTGACATGATGCTCCTGTCACTCTTGAGTTCGACCCACTCTTCATGGATGACAGTCCAAAGGGCCTCCTTTGTTTCGGCCTGAATAGTACGCCGCGAGACGCGGCGCCTCATCAGGCTCCAGACATTCTCGATGATATTAGTATCTGCTCCCTTGGGTGCCCATTCCAATGTCTGGGTTCCAAGATCATCCAAAGTAGAGCGGACGAGCCTAAGGAAAAAAAAAAGGGGGGGGGGGGGGTAGGTGAGAGCTTGCAATGAAAATGCACCAACAAATATTTCCCTAACGAAACATGTTTACACATTAAGTAACTATAATCCGGGAAAGTCAACTTTAGTGGCTCAAAAACGCGTAGTTTTAGCTTACATATTTCGAACTACAATGCCGATTATGAAATCCAGAAAACGGGGCTCCCGTTTCATACTAACAACCTTCAATTTTCCATTTTAATTTTTCTCCTTAAGGAGAATATTGCCATTTCATTAGTTTTATTAACTGTTGTTTATTTAAGTTCTGTTCCGTGCAAAATATCCATCCGGTTGTATAGTGTAGCTGCAGAAATTGCAACGACCTATCTGTCACTGCGTTTGAAACATATATCTGTAAACTTAAAAAAAACACCTTGTATACACAACCTTTCGTGTTTTTTTTTCTCACTTGGGTGGCGACGTCAAAGTGCGCTGCAGCTAAGTTCATTTCAGCCGTTCAGTCGTGTCCGACTCTTCGTGACTCTCTAAACCATATCACGTCATGCTTTCCGATCTCCCACTATCTTTGGAGTATCACACAGAATCATCTTCAATGCCTCGAAGACGCCATCCAGCCATCGCGTTCGCTGCCTACCCCTTCTCCTTTGTCCCACAATCTTTCCCAACACCAAAGTCTTCTCCGCCGACTCCTCTCTTCTATCGGATGATCAAAGTAGTTGGGCTTTAACTTTAGAATTTGACCTTCCAATGAGAAAGCATGGTTTATGGTCGCCAATATCGACTGATTTGATCGTCTGGCAGTCCAAGGAACTCTCAAAAGTCTCCGCCAGCACCATAATTCAAAAGTGTCAACTCTTCGGCGGTCAGCCTTCTTCACGGTCCAGCTCTCGCATCCATACATCACAACTGGAAGCACCATAGAACGAATTATCCAGAAATTGGTTTACTTTGACGTATGAACAGGGCTCCGGTCATGTTGAAAAAGAAAGAGGCCGTCGGGAAACAGTCCCTTGACAACAAATGGCAGTATCACCTGCTGAATTATGTCTAAATAATCATTTGAAGCCAGGGTGCCGTCGATGCGATGGAGCGGTCCAAGTCCATCATGTCCAATAGCTCCCCCCACGCTGATTCCACATCGTTCACTGGCAGCAACTTTCTGGGTGCATATTGGATCATACCTAGAACAAATCAATTGCTAAAAAGAGTTTGGAAGAACAGGATTCAAGCGCAAACACAGATTGAAACTCGTGAATGATCACATGGATTTTTGCTGTCAAGATTCACTAAACTGGCAGGTTCCCTATGGTAGCACAGGCTTGCTCTTTCTGTATAGGTTAAGTCACCATTTCTTTCAATCTGAATATTTTCTCTAACGCTTACATCAGTTAAAATGCATTCTAAAAACCTTATACGCACAAGAATCCCAAACCCGAACTGATTCGATATCCGGAGTTATTGCATATTACTTCACGCTCATTATAAATTTAGCTCCTCCGATGCATTTCAACAGTCACTGTGCAGCAGGATGCGTTGTTGCGCAAGTTGATTCATTGCAATAGGAAACATTGGTTGCGCTTTCTAGACAATAACATGTAAGAAGACAGGACAGGCGCAAACAAATGAGATTTATTCCAGAAAAAACACTTGCCATCATGCCATACCAGCGCAGGCGCATCAGGGTATCAGCAGCGCTACAAAAGAACAACCCAAAATCAGAAAAAAACCAAAGGCGTTGCTCACCTGAACATACTATCAAGAAAACGTGCCTCCCTATTGTAAAGTATGACTGATGTGTCACTGATGCATGCTTGTCCCTTCTTTTTTATATAATATGACTCAAGAAGTTCACGTGCTTTTTCATTACTGCACTTGCGCAGGATCTTAACTTGGTGGAGCAGGGGCCTGCATTTATGTTCTAAGCAGTGCATGGGTAAATGACGTTGCCCCTGGTTTTTAATTGATCTTTCGTGTTCTCGGATTCGCACGTTCAAACATCGGCCCGTCTGGCCTATGTAGGTTTTGCCGCATGTCAGGGGAATCTGATAAACAACGCCAACTTGGCAATCTAACTAGCGGTTCTTGTGTTTCACGCCGCAGCTACCTTGCTTCGTTCTGGCGTGAAGTCTCCCAATGCGGGCGCAAAGACGACTCAGCTTGCAGGGAGCCGAGAAAACGAGTGGGACACCATGCTTGGTTGCTATCTTCTTCAGATTATGTGCAGTTCTGTGAACATATGGAATTACAACTGGCTTTGAAGCTTTGTTGGCAACATCAGAGTTTACTTTTTGGGGAGCTTTTAGCCTCTTTTCGAGCGTTTCAACCACTGCCAGCACAACCACATCGGGGAAGCCAGCCTCTTTCAGCCTGGAAATTTGCATGTCGAAGCTAGCCGGCATGGCATGCGTACATGACTTCTTCAAAGATTGCTCAATAATCTGTTTAGCAATGGCCCTTTTGGTGATTTCAGAGTGGGCTGAATCATATGGTAATAGTTGTTTTTGTGTGCGAGGGCAGAAACAGCTACAAACATGCTATTTTCCAAAGGTAAGTTTGAGGTCAAGGAACTGCAGAGTGTTATTAACAGGGAGCTCATGTGTAAAGGTTAGACCTAAGGCATTATTCTTAAAGAGATTTAAAATGTCTGCAATGGCATCGTCATACATACGTGTATGGTGTACTTGACAATGACAAAGTAGCACACGTTTTCAGGTATGTTGACTATTTTGTTGTGCTGCTGAAAGTACGAAATGATTGTATGTATGACGATGCCATTGCAGACATTTTAAATCTCTTTGAGAATAATGCCTTAGGTCTAACCATTACACATGAGCTCCCTGTTAATAACACTCTGCAGTTCCTTGACCTCAAACTTACCTTTTGAAAAGAGCATGTTTGTAGCTGTTTCTGCCCTCGCACACAAAAACAACTATTACCATATGATTCAGCCCACTCTAAAATCACCAAAAGGGCCATTGCTAAACAGATTATTGAGCAATCTTTGAAGAAGTCATGTACGCATGCCATGCAGGCTAGCTTCGACATGCAAATTTCAGGCTGAAATAGGCTGGCTTCCCCGATGTGGTTGTGCTGGCAGTGGTTGAAACGCTCGAAAAGAGGCTAAAAGCGCCCCAAAAAGTAAACTCTGATGTTGCCAACAAAGCTTCAAAGCCAGTTGTAATTCCATATGTTCACAGAACTGTACATAATCTGAAGAAGATAGCAACCAAGCATGGTGTCCCACTCGTTTTCTCGGCTCCCTGCAAGCTGAGTCGCCTTTGCGCCCGCATTGGGAGACTTCACGCCAGAACGAAGCAAGGTGGCTGCGGCGTGAAACACAAAAACCGCTATTTAGATTGCCAAGTTGGCGTTGTTTATCAGATTCCCCTGGCATGCGGCAAAACCTACATGTGCCAGACGGGCCGATGTTTGAACGTGCGAATCCGAGAACACGAAAGATCAATTAAAAACCAGGAGCAACGTCATTTACCCATGCACTGCTTAGAACATAAATGCAGGCCCCTGCTCCACCAAGTTAAGATCCTGCGCAAGTGCAGTAATGAAAAAGCACGTGAACTTCTTGAGTCATATTATATAAAAAAGAAGGGACAAGCATGCATCAGTGACACATCAGTCATACTTTACAATAGGGAGGCACGTTTTCTTGATAGTATGTTTAGGTGAGCCACGCCTTTGGTTTTTTTCTGATTTTGGGTTGTTCTTTTGTTACGCTGCTGATACCCTGATGCGCCTGCGCTGGTATGGCATGATATATAAGTGTTTTTTCTGGAATAAACCTCAGTTGTTAGTTTGCGCCTGTCCTGTCTTCTTACATGTGATTGTCTAGAAAGCGCAACCAAAGTCACTGTGCAATTCATTAAAAAAAAGAAGGTGATTTTGCCTTGTCCCGACAATTATCCGCACCCGTTGTTGCTGATCCCAGCGGGTGACGAACGTTGACTCGTCGCTGGAAACGACGGATTTCCACTTGTCTGCAACCCACGCTTGATGCTCTCGCGCAAACTGTAGACAGACAATACGGTCTACTGAACATCTGCTGCAACGCACAGTCCTGGCGATATTCCATCGGCTCATTCCTCCAATAGCAAGACCTATTATTTTAAGCCTTTTTTTCGCGGTCAATTCGCACCATCTCCCTCTTGAGGGCAGCGAACAGATGCGTGAAAGGCTTGCCTTTAACTGGAAGAAAAGAAATCATCGCACACTCAGGCGCACAAAGTGAAAACGATTTATCAGGGGCAAAAGACGATGTCATATTTTAATGTTTTTTTACACAGAGCTGCGAATGCCCGTACGGGGATTTTATTCCCAGACGATGAACCGAACCGCGCACGACAGCCAATTGCTAATGCACAGCTTGACTTAGATGAGCAAACCATTTTACAGCGCAGCCCTATGTTGCCCGTTTGTGGGTTTGTATCGCCGTCGGTTTAGCCAAGCGGCTAAACGAGCCGGGGCAGCGAGTGAAAGAGAGCGAACACGGCACATTAAAGACGATGACAGCAAATACAACGAGAAGAGAGCGAAAAGCGCTAACAGGAACGGGGAGGAGAGGGATGGGTAAGACTATGGCCCTGTTTACATGGATGCGACAGACGTCGACTCCAGTCGAGTTTTCGAAGGAAATCGTGGATAGTGAGAAAGAAAGAAGCGACTCGTCCTCTACTCTCTTCCTCGATGTTTTTTCGCTTGCCCTCAAAAGGGGTACTCGAGTCGACGTCTGTCGAAGCCACGTATCCGCGGCTTATGCTATAGCACCCGACCATCAATCATGCCGTTTGCAGCGTATGCCGGATAAGCGGGCGGAAGTAAGCCTCGGGCGGCCGCTGTCAAACGCGGTGGGCTCGAATTTCGCAATTCCGAGTACCGTAATCGTCAGCAATTTTTTTTCGGGTATAAATTAAAGGGGCAACGGAATTAATGGTCCTGTGCATGCTCGAGCACGAGCACTTTGCAAGGATTTTATGTAAGGTGTGACTTCAGCATCTGAATTCTGTAATAAATAATGTGCCACAATGGCAGCTCGCATTTGTCATCCTCAATGTCGCAAGTACCAAATTAATAAAGAAAGAATAAGCTTCAAAGGGTCACCTGCATCACTCGACGAAATCACGGGGGAGGGGGTAGCATGCCTTCAAAGCATTAAGTGCGGTTTGGTCTGTAGTTCCCCCAAACAATTGCAGCTTGCCCTCGTGTTTTACTGGAAACTAGCCAAGGTTGAAAACAAGCCAACATTAGTCGAAAAGACGTTACGTATAATTCATTTATTTTTAATCGACATGTGAAGCCTCTTCTCGTAGAACTGAGAGACGCCTTGGTACACTGTATCCAAAAAACCTCTTCCAGTGAACCCGTGACAGCGACAGCGTCACCGGCGTGACGCCTTTACTGTGCGAGCACGTTATAATCTCGCGGACGTGGTCTACTTTGCACGATTAAAACATCTCTTATGCATGGTGTCCACTCGAAGCGGGATGAGCTTACGCTGGCGTCATGTGTGCTTGAAAGTGAGCCGTAATGACAATAAGGCAGTATTCACTAAGACATGAAAAGGGGCCAGGCAGTGGGCACTTTCCAAATTGCCGAGGAATGCTCTAACTCAATCGGCTACTCAGGCCAGACAAGCGTCCTCTAGTTCCAAATAGTTTTCATATTCTCAATGTGGGCTTATTTAAAGAACTTTAACGTCGAAAACACACGTGCGGTCATTCCTTAGTGAAGAAGTGCGGTCTACGTATTTGAAAAATTGTGGCGGAAGTCACAGGCGCTTTCTTAAGACAGCCTTTGTAGTAGACATTCCTGCTTCTCGTCCTTTTCTAAAAGAACAATGAGTGAATTTCCCGTATATTACAATGCAACTTGGCGCAGCGCTAGGGAGCACGGAGAGAGGTCTGGTTTATATTTTATCTTTTATTTTCACCGCCCTGCGAAACACATTCAAAATGCATACCTAAATGCATAATGCGAACGCTCTCCCCTCTGAATGTGTAAGATAAAATTGTAATAGAGAATTGCGATGATTAGGATAACTTTTATACTGTTGTGCGCTGGAAACTTCGCCCAGGAAGCCGAATTTAGTCGCACGAAGCGCCCTGTCACGGCGACCGCAAGGAGAACTGGCAGCTGGCACAACGAACGCCGCACTAGTTTTTCACGAGCGCTGTTATCAATGGATGCTTGAGAGTGCGAGACATGCTTCTTTTGTCCTTTTTATCCTCGGTGCAAGCGAGCGGCGGCGCGCGCCGGTGGTGGCAGCGCCGCGATAGCGGAGCGCAGTCGCTCCCCGGTCCTTCACAGCGGCCTTAAATATATTTGACCAAGACTTACAGGGCCCTTCAATACGAAACGGAACAGTTTCAACAAAAACATGAATTTTCCTTTTAAAGTTGAGTATATAACTTTATGAGTAGACTTTAAGACAAAGGCAAAACTAGTTACACAACACATTAAAGAGTGGTTGTTACAGATCAAGAGGAGTTCGATGCCTGCAACAAGAACAGGGTATCACAAATGAGGTTTGCGGCGTAACAGTGAGAGGAACATCGTGCGGGGCGGCGCAAAGAACAAAGGCGATTCGTTCTGTGTTAGGAGAAGTTGGTGCGACGAAAGACGCAAGACCTAAACGAGGTCACAAATCAGACTTCGGCAGAGAACCCGCACGTGCGCAGGCAGCGTTACGGATGTTTCTCGTTAACAGCAGTAATAACCCTGGCCGGGCGCAGGGAAACAGTGGCGCTGTGTTTGTCATGTAAAGACGCCCTCCCCAGCGTGAGACGAGCCTTGCGGCATCATAGAACGTGCGTAGAGCCCGTTAATTTTTCCAAGGTAGGTAGGTAGGAAAGACTTTTAATGCTCTAGAAAGGTGCTAGTAGCAGACGAGAAAGAAGAGGTCCATCTTCCTTCTTCTCACAGGGTCGGTGCCCCTATTCCAGGGCTCCGCTGAGCTTCGCTGCTCGTTGGGCGTGCTGGATCAGACCTTGTTGGCAACCCAGATCGCCGCTGGAGAGCCGGCTCTCCCACTGTTCCGCACTCGGGTCTTTGCGAAAGCTGTCGTTTTTACTGCATTCCCACGTGATGTGGTACAACGATGGTTTGCTGCCACACCACGGGCAAGTGTCCCGATATTGCGTCGGGTAAATCTTGCTAAGGATATGCAGGTTTGGGAATGTTCCTGTCTGCAATCTTCGCCAATACACTGCCTCTAGTTGATTTAGATCAGGATGAGGCGGCGGATAGCGGATCCGTACCCCCTTATAGTAGTTCAGAATGTCTGAGTACGTAGGACTGACTCGGTCGGGTAGATCGTCCGATTGGGAGGAAGCTCGGCTCGTATACCCTCGAGCTACCTCGTCGGCGCGTTCGTTCCCCGCTATGTCGGTGTGTCCTGGCACCCAGTAAATGCTATGTATGACTTTTGGTGGGGTCGCGCTCTGGAGGAGCCGGAGCGCGGCGCGACCTATGCGGCCGTTCATGTAGTTACGGCACGCTTCTCTCAAATCTGTAAGGATGGTAAGGGACATGTTGCTTCGATAACCGGCTACCGCCGCTAGAGCTACGGCCAGCTCCTCCCCTTCGGTTACCGTGCTATCCCTCACTGAGGCGCTAGCTAATTCCTTTAAGTTTGAATCAATAACTACCGCCACTGTGCTGTTATGTGAGCTTCTTGTATACGGAGCCGCGTCCGTGTATACCGTTGTGGATTTTGTAGCTAGATTTTGTTGTACATACCTCGCCCGAGCTGCCCTTCGGGCCGCATGCAAGTTGGGGTCCATGTTCCGGGGAAGGGAGCGAACCTTTAGCGTCTGGCGGATTGCGTCCGGTATGCTCGCAGTACGATTCTCGAATTCCGCAGTTCCGCCTAGCCCCAGTCGGCTAAGGAGCGAGCGCCCCGTAGGAGTCTGCTGGAGCCTAGCTAACTGCGTGACCAGTTGGGCTTCTTTGATCTCTTCGAAGGTGTTGTGAATTCCAAGAGCCAATAGTTTTTCGTTGGAGGTGTTCATTGGTAGATGCAGGGCTGTCTTGTAAGCTTTGCGGAGTATGGTGTCTGCACTATCCACTTCTCCTTTGTTGAGGTTGAAGTACGGGAGGGCGTAACCCACGCGACTAACCACCAGGCTCTGAACCAGGCGCAGGGTATCCCCCTCTCGCATGCCGCTCCGCTTCTGCGACACGCGCGTGATCATTCTGGCGACCTGAGTAGTCGATTGCTTGAGAAGGCCGAGCGTATGGCCGCATCGCTGGTTGCTCTGCAGCCACATTCCCAAGACGCGTATCTTGTCTCGTTCGGGAATTAGCTGTCCTTCGAGGGAGACATTGAGGGACCCTTCCTTGTGTTTCCCTTTGTGGACTCGCAGGAGTTCTGATTTTTCGGTGGAGCAGGCGAGGCCTCGTGCACTGGCATATTCTTCCACGCAGGTAGCCGCTGCTTGCAGTCGTTCTTCTTTCTGGCCGAGCGACCCAGTGGTAACCCAGACCGTGACGTCGTCAGCGTATATTGCGTGCTGTATGCCTTCTATCTTCTCGAGTTGTCTTGTGAGGCCGATCATGGCCACGTTGAAAAGTAGTGGCAAGATGACGGACCCTTGAGGTGTGCCTTTGTTTGGGGTCGAAAATTTAGCGCTACGAAGGTCTCCGAGCCCAACCGTTGCAGTGCGGTTGGAGAGAAAGGCCTTCACGTAGCTGTGAATTTTCTCGCCGCAGTGGAGGTTGTCGAGTCCTTCCATTACAGCCGTGTGGCTAACGTTGTCAAAGGCTCCTTTGATGTCGAGGGTCATAACCACGTTCTCGCCTACGCTCGGGACGTTGGTGAGGACTTCCTCTTTGAGTTGTAAGAGGATGTCCTGGGTGGAGAGGTGGGCTCGGAAGCCGAACATACTCTGGGGGTACAGGTCTTCGTCTTCCATGTAGCTTTGGAGCCTCCAAGTAACGACTCGCTCGTAGAGCTTGCCTAGGCAGGAGGTGAGTGAGATAGGTCGGAGATTTTCGATCTGGAGTTTCTAACCCGGTTTGGGGATCATTACGACCTCTGCATGCTTCCACTCTTCAGGAACCGTACCTGCGGCCCAGTGCCCGTTGAGGAAGGTGGTCAGTTGGTCGACCGCCTCGTCGCAGCGGTTGCGTATGAGTGTGTTCTGGATCTTGTCTGCTCCCGCCGCAGTGTTGCGCGTGAATGCCTTTATGGTAGCGAACACTTCTTCCCTGGTGATCGGCCTGTCTAAGTGGGTGTTCGGTTTCCCCAGGTATGGTTTCGCGTATGCCGCAGGCAAGGTCGTGCCGTAGCATTTCTCTTTGGCCTTATCTAGCAGTTCCTCTTCCGTACCCTCGAAGGTGTGGACGAGTCTGCGGATAGCTTTCCCGCTTTCGGCCCTGGTTTGGGTAGGGTCGAGGAGGGTCTTGAGTATACGCCACGTTTTGGCCGTGCTGAGGGTGCCGTCCAGCGAGCTACTGAACTGCTGCCAGCTCTGCCTGGCCAGTTGGGTCGCGTACTCCTCCGCTGTCTTGGTGACTTCTGCGATCTTGAGCTTGAGCTTCCTGTTAAAACGCTGCTTCTTCCAGCGCTTGGTGAGTCCTCGACGTGCCTCCCACAGCCTGATCAGCCGAGGGTCCACCTCAGGTGTTTGCTCGGTGCGATCCACTTCCTGAGTGTACCGCTTCTGGATGTCTTTAAGTTGTTGACACCAATCATCTATGGAAGTAATCCCCCTTCCAGGTCCGCGCAAGCCTTGCGGAAAGCCGGCCAGTTGGTGATCTTGGCCGTGCCGAGCTTGCGCTTGATGTTGGTGGCTGCTATCGTGGTCTTCAGGATATAGTGGTCACTGCCTAGATTCTCCAGCAGATTCTCCTACGTTGCGTGCTTCACTCCCCTGACAAACGTTAAGTCCGGACACGTATCCGGGCAGATCGAAGTGCCAAGGCGCGTGGGATGAAGTTGGTCTGTTAAGAGGGTACATTGGATCGCTTCCGCCGCGTCCTCAACCTGTATACCTTTGTGATTATTAGTGGGGTATCCCCATTGCTGTCCGCGAGCGTTGAAGTCACCTACAATGAGCAACGAGTTGCTTTTCGCAAGTTTGCTGGCCCCTAGAAAGAGTATATCAAAATTCGCGTCCCGCTGGCGAGGCGGGCTATAGAGGTTTACTAGAAAGACACTCTTTTCCTTACGCTTCTTTTTGGGAATAATTTCCGTCACTAAGTGTTCAATTTTGGTGTTGGGAATTGGGTCATGGGCTATGGCTACCAACTTTTTGCTGACCAAGGTTGCCGTGCGTCCGCTATCGTCGCACGTATATCCCCTGAGTGACGGTGTCGTGTTAGTTTCCTGTAAAGCTATTATATCGGGTGTTGAACCTTGCGTATGTAAAAACTGCATTAGGAGTCCCTGCTTTTGGCGGTACCCCCTGCAGTTCCATTGCCAGATTTCTAGTGGAGTTTGTTTAGCCATTGTTTTGGGCATTGTTCTGATTGGAGCCTTCAGTTCCGAAACGGCGCTCGTGTATGAGCCTGTCCCGGGCCTCGTTTGTTATTCGTTGCGTATTTTGACTTTTGACGTGGCTGCGGAAACTTTGGTCCTGCAACGCAACTTTTTGCTGTAGTAATGTGATGTTCTATTCTGACAGGTTGAGTTGGACCTGCATGGCATCTAATCTTGCATGAGTTTGTCGGAACTGTCCTTCGGTGCGAATCATGAAATCCTCCATGCGCTGCATGAAAGTTCTGAATTCTTCGGGGCTCACTTCTAAGGGGGTTGGAGATCGTTGCACTTCGGCCGCCGAGTCGGGGGCCGCGGTACGTGCCCTGTTCTCTGAGCCTGCATCTCTTTAATGAGGTCATCGATTTTTTTTCGGAGATGTGCATTCTCCTCTCTTAGAGCTTTAATTTCCTTCGAGTTACGCGTAATATTACCTTGATCCGAGTGCGGAATCAGTGGGTTTGGAGAGCCCGCTCCCCACCTCACCTTGACGCCGCCCTTCTTCTGTTGTTTCTGCGGCGGCTGCTGCTGCTGCTGCTTCGGCTTGGCCGTTGACCGGTTTAGCGGCGGGAAAGAGTCATCCCTGGATCGGCTCTGGCTGTGATCTCGCACGGTGCTACGGCCTCGGCTCGAGGAGCGGCGATGGTCCCGCTCCGAGCTAAGCCACCTGGGTCGGCGCTCTCGACTCAGGTGCGGGTTCTGCTCCTGCTGCTGCGGTTGTTGCTGCTGCGGCAGTTGGTGCTGCTGCTGCTGCTGCTGCCATTGTTGTTTCCGGGACTGCCGGCCGCCGGTCGTGCTGCCCCGGAGCTCCTCAGTAGTCTTGAGGCGTCGACGGCACTCCGTGGTGACGTGGTCGCCTTCGCACACCATGCATTTGGCCTTGCACGGGTGGCCTTCTGGTGGGTCGTGTGTGCCGCACGTCCTGCAGAGCTTGGTGTTCGGCGTTGGACAGACGTCCGAACGATGGCCTTGCTCTCCGCACACGTAGCAGATCTGTCTCGTAGGACGATATGGGTAGGTCTTGAATTCTCCGGATCGGTAGATGACCCACTGCGGGATATACGGGCCGTCGAACGTGATGAGCGCCGTTTCCGACTTGCCCAGCATTCTCGCTTCCAGGATCTTCACTCCTTGTGATCGAAGCCGCAGCCTCGATTTCAGTAGGGCCGGTGATTGCCCCGGCATGACGCCGTGAATTACCGCACGCTTCAGGTCGTCCGGTAGGGCTGGATAGGTGTTGGTTGCATAGGTCTGGTCATTGATCGTGAGCTTTTCGATCTTCCTGAGCACGTCGCCGATGTCCAGGTCGGGCGTGCTCGCAATCATGATGTTCGATCCGGGCCGGAGTCTCATGATGAAGTCTTCTTCCTTGATCGTTCCTCCGCTGGCCGCGACGAGGGCTTGCGTTGCCTGGTCGACACGGATTTCGCTGATTTTTAGGCCTCCCTTGGGGCGATAAATGATTTTGATATCATCCTTCGGTAGCGGCGGCGGACGTGGCCTGATCTGCCGCTGCGCTCCCGCCAGATGTGGTTTTAATGTAAAGCGCGGCACGCCACTCGCTCGCGTCTCTGCTCCGCCAGCTGCGACTGTCGGCGCTATCTTGTTGCTTGCTTCTTCCCGGGGATCGCCTGGCCCCTTCGAGCCTTTCTTCGAGCCTTTCCTTTTTAGGCGCCGTTTGTAAGAAACAAGCTGCCAACGATCCATGTCTTCGTCTTGCAGTGGGTCGATGTCGGCCCCGTCGTCCCGCTGCGGTGGCGAGGTCTCCATGGCCTCGGTCACTGCGTCCCCAAGTCCGGGGCTCGCATTGACCGGCGGCGCGGCAGGAGATTCGTCCGTACTTTCAATATTCGCCGAACCTTGGGCCGAGGTCCGGGTAGGTTCATTCATGATAGGGTCGTCAGCGTCCCGGGGTTCCATGCTGGCCGATGTCTAGACACGCAAGCACCGCACGGGGCCGCCCCGGGAGCGCGCTAGGCCTACGCTAGGCTCAGCGCTCCCGGCCGCAGGTGGCCACTCGAAAGTCCGATAAAAGTCCAAAAAATGGGCCTACCGGCTCAGGAGTGGTGTCGCCGTGGTCCAGGTGACGTTATCCGTCGATGTAGCCGAAAATTTTCGGTGGACCACGTGAAAATTGGGTCGGAATCTTTGAAAAGACACAGAGCCGATGTGGAGTGCGTCTGTCCACATGCGAACGCCCAACGCGTCCCCCAATTTTTCCAAGCCTCCGCGCCTAATATGACGGCTCGCTCAAGAGGGTGGTGGTGGTAGCGTAAATATATAGGCGGGTTTAGGCTTACAGAGGCATGTCGGCTCACCAACTGCAAGGTAACACAAATCTGAAGTTTTGGCGCTCCTTGGTGGAAGTACTTAAGCACTAGCAAAACTTTTTCAATGGAAATGAACGCCACGTGTGTAAGTGCTTCCGTGACACGATAGTAAAGCCGCGTGCAAAACTAAACAGGAATACTGAAGCGCGTGGCTTGAACTGACGCCAGCGTCGCATATGTTTGTCGTGGTTGGCCGCTGTCCGAGAACAGGCTTTTGAGTTTATTTGCGGCTGGTGACAGTAGCGGGTGCGTTGTTAGTTCTCACTGCGCTTTCGTTAGTGGTCGTTCACCGCGAAGTGTGCGTACTCGTGACCGAGCTAGTTCTCGAAAATGGAATGCTGCACGTGCTATAAAACCTATCAAACAAACCTCCGCTCGCCCACAATGTGCGGGCGCAGTAGCAGAGCTGGAAGCGCATGGCCTCATCCGTGGTACCACAGTTGTGGGCGAAAGCGAGGAAACGACCCTGCCAAGGGGGCGAATTCTGCGCGTAGAACTGCCACATACCAAATAGTAGCCAAAATGCACAGGGCACCCGATTTCATCAGCCACCGCAAACACAGTAGGCAGCTTCCACTAGAACGCTGCCCGGGCTTGGGCCGGGCCGCAAAACTGCTGTTTTGGCGGGCCGGGGTCAGGCCTGGGCTTGAGGTCGCGGGCCTGGGCCGGGCCCAGGCTGCGCTGGGGCTCGTAGAGAGAGGAGCTGTGTACGGCTTCGTCTCGGAAATTAAGGAATCCCGACACTAAAATCTTTTGCAGTGGTTTATGAATAAGCCGCTACTGGCACTTTTGTTGATGCCGAATGAACGAAAGCTGTGGGTATAAACAACGCAAACGAACTATGCGCTGGAACCTTTTATGTCATGTGCATGTTAGTTATGTTTTTTTCCTGAATAAAAAATGTAGTTACGAGTCAGCGCATATTTGTGTTTCCTCGTTCTCGGTCCTCCGACGGTTTGCGCTGTTTCTACCCAAAATGAATACACCCCAACTATCCGTTCTACTACAGAGAAAGCTCATTTTTAGACCGAATGTAATCGGCGTTACTCACAATTCTTCCTCAATAATATGTATATTCTTTTTACTGCCCTTTCCCACTCATGTTGCTGTGGCATAGATTTCGGGGGCAATCTTTTTGCGTGGGATTAAGCAAAAAACTTCCCCCAAGAGCTATTTACGAATAAGAAGCCATATTTAAAATGCCTATAACCGACAGCTGTTTAATGTACATTGCGCACAATAGCTTTAAATAAAAAGCCCTGGGCAATTTTTTAACAAAATCTTTGCTTCTGATAGTTCTGTCATTTCAGCGGTGCCCTTCTCTTTGAGAAGAATGTTTTGTAATGTTTCTCTCTCATTTTGATGCATTTTTATGCGCGAGTTAAGCAGTATATTTTAAGGCATCTGCGCAGACTTAATTTGGTAGGCATGAGACGGGCCTGGCCGTGGAAGCGTGGGCCCGGGTTTGGAGCCATCGGCCTGGGCGGGGCCCGGGCCGGAAATCGCGCCCAAGCACTGTTCTAGTTTCTACCACATGCAGCCGCAAATACTCAGCAACGCTGTGATCAGTCCAAACTACGCGCTCAAGCTTGAAGTTATGGGTGGCGGTACTTTTTTATCGGTGCCCACAAAGTCAGCTGCTTTCTCGGTAGCGGTGATAGCAGCAACCGGGCTCAGGTGTCGTCGGAGGATGGAACGGCCATCGTCGGCGGCCCCACTTAGCAAAGCGGAAACATTTCACAATAAGAAGCATGAAAGCAATGACGGTCACGTAGATAGCCTTGTTTAGTCAATTTTTCACGGCTACAACAATTCCCGTGAAGCCTGGTTCCCTCTCCTGAAACAGATACGGGCCTGCGTCATCGACGATAAAGAAGAAACTGGAGGAGGAAGTTCTTGCGCTCTTGTATGCCCCACACGAAACAACTCTGTGAACAAATGAGGATGTAGTTAAGCCGCCGCGGTGGCTGAGTGGTTATGGCGCTCGGCTGCTGGCCCGAAGGAGGCGGGTTCGATCCCGGCCGCGGCGGTTGAATTTCGATGGGGGCGAAATTCTAGAGGCCCGTGTACTGTGCGATGTCAGTGCACGTTAAAGAACCCCAGGTGGTCGAAATCTCCGGAGCCCTCCACTACGACGTGTCTCATAGCCTGAGTTGCTTTGGGACGTTAAACCCCCATAAACCAAACCTAAAGAGGATGTAGGTACGGCTACGCTACCGATCACTGCGATAGCCAGCAACCAGATTTTCTTTATCTCAGGGCACAAGTTATCAAAGACCACGCTATGATGAAACTAAAAATTGGCGGTAGTTTAGCTCTGGTTAAACCTGGAGTGCCGCGATGGCTACAGCTGGCCGAGTGGAATATGTTCAGTTGAATTGCAAAGTCAGTCCTTCGCCCCTCCGTTTCGCTGGGCGTTCCTTCTCCATCTTCGTCCCACTGGACACGGCGCATGCGCACAGCTGTTGCAGCTAGGTTTCGCTGGCACGCCGCGCCGCCGACAGCTGCTCCGCACCACGTGACCAACCACGTGACAGCGTGGCGGCGCAGCCACGCTGAAGGCTCAAAATGCTACCGTGATGTAGCTATCGCTGCAAAAACCTCGTAATCTTTATGGATATTCATTACAACAAATTCCGCCCTAACTTAATAAACAGACGTTTGCGCCTGTACGACAAGAGCACACATAAGGAAGGACTCGTTCCAAACTGTTAAACATTAGCCTCTGAATTGGTCTGAGCAAAACATCAAAAATGGCTACACGAAGTAATAGTGCACTCCTGCTGCTGGGGCAAAATTAATTTATGATATCTAAATAGCACAACGCGTGTCAAGAAGTCGATATAATAGAGAATAGGCAGCTTTTGACCTCGATATAGCTATGGCATACTTCCTTAGTTATGCCAACCATGGCACGACACTTGGAGACACAATTTATTTCTGGCGTAGATTTCGGCCGCCCAAACAGCACGCAACATTAACGTGATTTTATTTATTTTTTTGCGTCAACCGCTAACATGTTACTATTCGTCCTTTTTAATTGCTGAAAATAAAATGTGAAGCAGCTTTTCCCAATGTTATTTTTTGATTTCGTTATTTATGCCTGAAATTCCCCTTTCGGAGTGGTACCTCAGGGCCACTATTACAGTTCATCCGTGAGTCTTTCAATGAATGCGTTCAAGTGTGCTGGATGAATGTGATGAATAGCTTCACCAGGATGGCGACTCCAGTCCTTTGCTGTCCGGACGAAGAAGGCGTTTAGATGCGCATTGGTATGTGCTGATGGTGGATAGGTTGCTTTACTCTGATTAAAACGTGAAGCACGGTGAGCAGGCATGATCACACAGCTTCCGAGTGATGAGTGGCAAAATTAATTGAAGAACACGTAGTCTGCACATTTTACGACGCGTACCGTGGGATGGAAGATCAGATTTGGCGCCAGGTTACTGACACTTGAATGAAAGGAGGAGTCTGAATGAATGAACCTTAGCCCTAATTTAGACACGCATTGAATCCGTCCGGCGCCACATTGCCTTTCTGATCGGCTCTGGGGGTGATCACTTTTTAGTCACGAGCTTAAAATTTTTGGCAGGAAGCCGACAGGCTTCGACGTCTGCTTTTAAAGTGACGTTAAAAATGAAGTGACC
Source organism: Amblyomma americanum (assembly GCF_052857255.1). Classification (NCBI taxonomy): domain Eukaryota; kingdom Metazoa; phylum Arthropoda; class Arachnida; order Ixodida; family Ixodidae; genus Amblyomma; species Amblyomma americanum. The sequence goes on from NC_135499.1 coordinate 83,310,558, forward strand.
GTGAAAACTTATTTTTAGCACAGTTTTAGCAGAGTGCCTAGTTGGTAACTGTAAGTGATTGTGGAAAGGAAAGGAAACTACAGCTGGCAGGGTATAAAGCATGTGCGTTCGATTCAGCAATTGTAGGAAATAATTGCGTACTGAGAAATACCGCTTCCTGAAACCTGATTGGTTGTCAGCACTGTGACATAAATCATGTGATACGTAAGCATTGCGATGTGATGATAAATTTACGTTTCCTGACGCAAAGCATGTGCCGCCATTGCCGAAATATACCGCGTTCTGGCCGCCATAATTTGGAGTGAGTCTGAGGCGACCGAATCGTACTGATGAGAAAATGGCGAATGCGAAATTGATTTTAACGGCCGTTAGATCATCGCAGTTAGGTGGACACTTACTTGAAGCAATAAACTCTGCATATACATCTTTATTTTGCTGCAGCAGGCACTGAAAGGGGTTGTTTTTAAATAAGCAACCCTTGTGAGCTTTAACAACGAGGTCGTAAAATCATAGCCGCGCGAGAGCTCCAGCTACTATTTCGTTGCAAACGCTTCTCCCACAGTGCGAATGATCCATCCGCGCGGTTGCTACAACTCATCGATGGCGACGTCCGTCGCTATCGTTTGTCAGCGAGAGCTGCAAGAAGCGAGGCATCTTAGGGTGCACCGCAGTGCTTTCAAATTATATGACTGGACGGTTGATGAGTACGATGGCCTGACGAGTGACATGGTCTGGTGGCTGTGCAAGGATCTTTGCGACGAGAGGCAGCACGTGAGCACCTAGGTCTGCCTTATACGTTGGATTGCAAGTGCTGCGGCCTTTACTTTGACCAGGTGTATTGTAGGGCGCGATCGGCAGCTGTGAACATCTGGACACCATTGAGTGAAGTGAAGTTAGCCTCTCTACACATACCGTCACAGACCTGATCGTCAACTGCGTGAGTGATGAGAGGGTGGCCCGTAAGGTTTTCTGCCGGCTGAGAAGCAGGCCTCGACAATGTGTAGGGCTTGCCGACGGGACTAGGTCCTTCAAAGCATCAGTGTGTGTGTGCATAAATACAGTTTCTGAAGGCACACAACACCTGGAGCATCGATGATGTAAAGGAAACAACAACGAAAGCTGTGACTGTGTCAGTTTGTGTCACCTCATTGTTCAAGTTTCGTGTTGGATCTAAATGAACATAAAACGAATAAGGAGTACAGGACTCATGCAGTGATGGCTGTGTACGGCGCTTGACGCCGCTTTTTGTTGACGTCTTCTTCGGTTTACTATGCTTCACTTTTCTTGCTTTTCTACACGGCGTGGAATTGAGAAGCCGAGCGTAAGCCTTTTTTTCAGTTTATTTCTTTCATTCTGATTTACAGAAACCTCAACAATGTTAACGGTAGCTTAAAGGAATGACGACAGCAGTATTGAGTCACTTCATTAGCTTTAACAAGCTTTATCACGAAAAAAACATTTGTGAGAAAGTAATATAATGAAGCTGAAATTTTCTCAGCTGTGTTACACCTGTAACACAGCCCTTACGTGAGTATGAGTGCGGTGAGACTAGAAAAGTCTGTTATAAAATGCGTGAGTAAAACAAAAATCTATGACTAAAATTTGTTCACAGGTGTGCAGTTTCAATCAGTGAATATTCTAGTGCACGAAGGGTTCTACGGAATCCATCCATGAGTCATTCGCATGTAAAATCCCTTCGTTATCCTGCTTCACGTGAAAATCTTCGAAACGGAAAGCTCAGTATGCTGCGGCAGGCATGAAGGGATGAAAATTTAAGGTCAATAACATTGCATCGACCTACCTGAAGAAAGGCAACCACCACTGAAACCTAGAAAAGCATACAGGCATGTGTTATGCTATTCTTCGTTTCCATGCCCGTTGCCTTTCTTCCGATTCCTGAATGCAAAAAATTATTGATATCGATGGCTGGTGGCCTCTTTCAGTTGTGTCATGACAAGCCCCTCATGTCCCTGCTATTGTTTGTCCAATTCATCATCATTATACGCCTGACTACGCACACTGTAGAGCAAAGGCCTCTCCTATGTCTTTCCAATTAACCCTTTCTACCAGCTGCGCCCACCGTATCTCCGCACTCTTTTTGCTCACCTAACTTGCTGCCGCTCCCTGTTACGCTTGCCTTTTCTTCAAATGCACTCCGTTACACTTAGGGACCAGCGGTTTTGTGCCTTTGCATTGGTTTTCCTGCCCAAGCCCATTTCGTCCCATTGATTTGGACTAGGATATCATTAACCCGCGATTGTTGCCTCACCCGCTCCCTCCGCTTCCGGTCTCTTAACGTTGCGGCGATAATTTTTCTTTCACTACCTCGCTGCGTTATACTCAACTTAAACTAAAACATTTTCGTTAGCCTCCACGTTTCTGTAAACAAACGTGTAGAGTTGCTAACTTAAATACAACTAGTAATCTCACAGTGCGTTCATCTCGAGCTTATTTAACAAAGAAGCGTAGTGTAAGTAAATCCAGTATATCAAAATAGTATGAATAAAAATTAAAAGGCATTTTGTGTTTTCAGGTTACTACAATATGCGACTGTGGGTGACTCGTATATGGTAGCTGCATGTCTTTGGTTTTCTTTATTTCCCACAATATTTTGGCAGCTTAGTTTTGATAGGTGCAGAATGCAAAATGATTCCTGTACTGAGGTTTTTATGTAACTCAATATTTTGATATAACTAGCAATAGCGTTTGGCCTTCCCCTACAATGCTTCTCGTAGGGGTTGCCATCACTTCAGCGCAACAAAAATAAACTTGCAATAGTTATTTGTATACCCATCAGTCACGTACATCTGGGACTCAGCACCAAGAGGCTGCTGTTTGCCTTTTCTGGGGTGAGGCGCTAGCGATGTTGTTTTTGCAGCTCTTTGTCTTTCTTTCTATATTAATTTGATTGAGATGGCCAACAGAAAAAAGTAAGCAGTTTATTTTGGAAATAGGGATTTGTTTAGAATATCTAGCGGTCATGCGGGAAACCTTACTTTAGTTTAATTGCAGCACTACAGCTTACGTATGTGGAAGTAGTTTATCTAGCATGTGCTAAACTTGAAATATACTCAGTCTAATGCACTAAACATCGTTATTACCTTCCAGGTAGCAGAGTCCATATTGAGTAGCCTTGGTGCACCCTTCCTTTCCTATGAACTCATGCGATGGGGAGTTTTGCTTCTAGACCCAGCAGCTTTCCCTTCTCAATTAAAATGCTTGTCAAGCAGGGAAAAAATGCATTAGGTGGCTTCTCAGAGATCAAGTGCTCTCCATATCGAACAGGGTTCTCTTCAAAGATGATCACAGCTTCCACTGTGTAGCATAACGCATGCATCCGCACACAGCTGCCGGACTTACTGCCATAGTTATCTCTTGCAGTCATGCTATGGGCGATCTATGAGAACATTTTCTTGCTTCACTTTTGACTACAAACTGCAAGAAAGCTGTTCATGTCTGTCATTTTTGTGCTGTTCTTAAACTGGACCGCATTTTACTTTCAGTTTGGCATTACAACGTGTAATGGCAGGTGGGCCTGATGTGTAGAGTAGGGTTCTCTCTGGTGTTACACTTTGTCTCGAAACAGGAAGCGTCCAGGGAGCTTTTGTTCGGCCATCTGCAAGCTGGCTGAATGTGTGCTTAAACACATGCCCTAAAGCTACTGAAGAGTTGCCAATTCTTGACGTACTGCTTTCTTATGAGCTCTCTTTATGCCCAGTGTGCATGTTGTTTAGTAATTCAGTGCAGCAAAGGAAACGAAATCATCGAAATGTTTGTTCTCCTCGCACCAGAGGAGAAAAATGCATACGAAATATGGTGACAATCAATTCCCAACTTGTGTCATGTCTGTAAAAACTCACCAATCTGTGCTGTGTCTACAGCTTCAGTGAAATTTGACAAGCACAAAACATAGTTAGTGTGCATGCAGTCATTTACCAAGTCTTGTTAACGATGAAACTTCAGCTTGTATGACACTTCTCTTCAGATATGAGGTACCGAATGTGTCATTTGTGTCTGGCCACAGAGCGAAGCAGGCTTTGCCGCTTGGCATTTCTTTGCCTATTTGTTTGTTTTCTGCTGCTGCTTCTGCATGCTGCGTGTAGTGGTACAGCAACCCACTAGTTTTCCTTTCGGCAAACGTGAGACAGCTTCTTCTTGTCTGTTATCTGCCAAACTTCTATGTATAAAAAACAAGACCACTGCCCGCCTATCCAACCACTTGAACAGTGTTAGCCCCCTCCTTCACAGACCTAGTTACTCCCGCTTTGTTTCACAGCTGTTGGTAATTCTGTTAGGGGAATTAGGCGAAAATTCCAAACAATGTGCTCACTCTCCGCACGTTTGGTCTCTGTCACGGATCTCTCCGGAGAACACTCGGACCGAAAGAATGGACTAGGCGACGGGTGTACCCACACAAAGGCACATTTATTACACCCTACGTGGCACACACCCTAGCACAAAAAACTAAAAAAAAACTAACACAAAACACATAGACTATTAATACACACGACCGGGGCAAACTGCTACCAGCGTCTACTACTAGTGGTCTACTATTAGCGGTCGGCGTTCGTGCTCACGGTTGGTTCGGTGTGGCTGCGGCGTTGTATGGATCCAGTAGGCGGCGTTCGCCGTGCTAGGGCTGGCGTCGCTGGCGGCGTTCGACGCGCTCGGGCTGGCGTCGTTGGCTGCGTCGTACAAGCTCCCGGTCCAAGCGCCCGTGGAGGTGATGCCGGTGTTGTTGGCGTTGGGGCACCACCCGGATGGGTGACAACAGCGCTGGAGACATCCCTGGCCGTTGCAGGTGGTAGCGTCCACTGTTGACTCCCCGGAACGTGCTCAGGCACGGCAGGAAGTCCACGATGCGATGTCGTAGAACGCGAGCTCACTGGAGCAGTAGCCGGCGTCGCTCTCTTCCAGCCAAAGTGTCCCTGATCCGCCGGAGCCTCCGCTTCTCTGCTGTTTCCCCCCGGGCCTACCTCTCACTCGCCCTTTTATAGCCTGGGTGTTAGTCCACGTATGCCTTGTCGTCGTCTTCTTCTCTTCTCCACCAATCATCTCTCTCCACCTCACCGAATGCTTCTTCTTGCTCTTCTTTATTCTTCGGTTAATTCGCGTCGTCTTCTTCACACCTTTTTGCTTTAAAATTTAATTTAGGCTCCTTAATATATGTGACAAGGGCCCCCTCTCTCAAGAGTTTTTCCATGAAAAACTGCTCACGTCATCCTCATCTTCAAGCCATCCAGCGAGCCGACTATCTTCTGTGGCGATTCTGGACTCAGCACACAACACACCGAAAATGTCCAGCACACACCACGAGCACACCACTAACATAGCACACCAAACTGCGTTTTCAGAGCACTAACACACCCCTGCCGCTGTCCGTACAGAGTACTTAATAAACATGTTCGTGTCCACAACACACTCCCTTGTATAATCACATAATACCAACAATAGCAGCAACAACAACAACAAGTTAAATCCCAGAGATACATTAACACAGCAACAAGAAGATATATCTCAGAGACACCCAGAGCTGACCTATTAGCTCTATCTGTATACAAGTCTAATTTGTAACATATGACCTCAGTTTTTGCTTGGCCCATCGCAAAACGTCTCCCATTTGATTTGGAGTAGAGCTGTAATCCTCTGTCTGCGTTCAAATTGGGCTTCTTCAGTACCTCATCCCCTCCTGCGTTTTTCTTCCCACTGAACGTGGACACCTCGGCAGCATCACCTGTCTCCTCGGCCATTACCGAACAAGTTGCCCTGGGGGCGTACCGCCGTACGGGATCTCTTTCTTCATATTTCTTCAACATATTTACATATAAGACCCTCTTAATGCCATCTATCAATCCCTCATAATCGATATCCTTTTTCTTCCGTGTCACAAGGTATGGGCTCTTCCATTGCAACATTAACTTATCATGATCCATGGATAGCAACAGAAGAACCCTGTCGCCCGCATTCAGATTTCTGTGAATGGCTTTCTTTTCATAACGTCCCTTGTGGCGTTCACGCGCCTTTTCCAGGCTTTGATGTGCAAGCCTGCATGTTTCCTTCAACCTGTCCCCCAACTCAAACACGTATATGTATGTTGTCTTGAGATCTGATGCAATCTCCTTATTAGCCCACAGCTCCTTGGGTATTGTAAGTGGACTTCTAACGGTTCTCCCATACAACATCTCGAAGGGCGAGAAACCAAGACTCGTTTGTGGTACTTCGCGGTAAGCGAACAAAAGAGCTGGGAGATATCTATCCCAATCAGTAGGTCTCTCCTGGCACATTTTCTTGATCATATTTTTGAGGGTGCCGTTGAAGCGCTCTACAAGCCCATTACATATGCGATGATAAGGCGTCGTCAGTAACTGCCTCACTGACAAAAAGCGGTTAACCTCCTTCATTAGCTCCGATGTGAAGTTCGAGCCCCGGTCGCTCAAAATTTCCCTCGGGAACCAATAACGCGAAGACATTTCCACAAGACCCTCCGCCACTTGGATACTGTCAATAGTTCTCAGTGGAATAGCGTCAGGATAACGAGTGGCCACATCAACTAGAGTAAGCGCATATCTATTGCCTATGGCAGATACTGGAGAGATTGGCCCCACAATGTCAATAGCCACTCGCTGAAACGGTAGGTCGACGGCTGGCATCTTGCCCAGAGGCACGGGACCAACTCTTCCCTTCGGAACTGTGCGCTGGCACACGTCACATGAGCGAACAAAGCGCTTAACGTCACTCTGAACACCCGGCCAAAAGGTCGCCTCGGTGATCCTAGACACCGTTTTTTGCACACCCTGGTGTCCGGCCATAATGGCGTCATGTCCTAGGCGTAGCACGGTCTCTCGCATATCTCTTGGTAACACCAGCTGTTGAACTCGCCTTCCTGAACTAAATATGCATTCCCTGTGCAAAAGACCATTTACAAATTGATACTCGAATGACGTCCGACTCTTCTTTCTTTTCACCTTTTCCCCGACTCTTTGGAAGCAGGTCTTCAAGCTCGGGTCTTCTTTTTGCCTAATTGCAATTTCGCCCGGTGTTACGCTCAGGCACATCGTAACAGGAGTGGAAGCGGACGCTGCGTTGCTCGGGCTGTCGCTTGAGCTCTTGTCTCCACTGCCGACGAAAAACTGACTGCACCCGTCTGAGCTGTCGCAGGCCTTTCCTCTTTTGGATGTTCTTCACCGTCGAGCATCCTCCACTCGGGATCGGGGTCTTCGACACCTCTTGCACCCGTAATGTTCCCCAAGATGAGATCGTAGATTGGCTGGTCTACGCATTTTGCCACTACCTGCCCAGTATAATATGGCGTGGACATTAGAATCCTTGCTTCAGGAAGGTACCTCACTGTGCTATCTACAAGAGTGACGACCGACGCTTCCCCTGTAAGATCCTTGTCCTTCACCACGTTTATACGAGCCAAGACTGTTAGCTCCGCTGTCTCTAAGCACGAATATAGGACGGTCCCCTATTAGCCCAACCACCACTGGCATTGCTGCTTTCGACTTGGGTGTTCCACTCACTGCCTCATTTTCCAGCGGCGTTTGCTCTCCTTTCAGCTCTGGAACTTCGGTTGGCGTGACAAGTTCAACCCTAGAGTCGACAACGCATGCAGCTCGGTCCTGCGTTCTGTATCAGCACTCATCAAGAGTATGACCCCTCCTCTTACAACCTTGACACACAATCTGTGTTTTTTGGGCAGCACTACTATTCCGACAGTCAGCTGCACGGTGTCCCACCTTACCGGAGAGAAAACACCTTACTGGCGCCTTAGATGCACCGCCATATGATCTTGGTTTTGCCGCATCTGTCTCTAAGGTCTTTTGGGTTTCCTCCTTTGCCTTACTCAAATTTCTTAGCACTTGAGCCTCGAGGAATTGGTCTGCAGTGTCGGCGAACTCTTCCAATGAACACAACTTTCTTTCTTTAAGGAATAGCGCCAGCTTTGAGCTGCAACATGCTAAAAATTGTTCTGTGACCAGCTTGTCACGCACCCTTTCAAAACTCTTTTCTGTGTTTGACACATCACACCACTTATCAAAATAATTGGTCAGCCTGCAGGAAAACTGCTTCGCGGTTTCCGCATCCTCAGGTTTCGCGGTGCGAAATCTCTCACGAAAACCCTTTGCTTTAAGCCTGAATATTTGGAGGAGTGCCCTTTTGACTTTCTCGTACTCCATGGAATCAGCAGCAAGCATCCTTCCAAACACATTCAGCGCCTCTGCAACTAAACACATGCTCAATGCTGTGGCCCATTCACTGCCCTCCTGGCATTGCCCCAAAGCTATTCGCTCGAAAAGTTGCAGATATGCATCCAAATCATCTCTCTGGTCATCGAAAGGAGCCATCAGCTTTCTTGGGCAAACTCTGGCCGGTCTGGGAGACTCTGTACCCGCCAAGGAACGCTGATTATTGTCCGTAATATCGTCATATCCTCCCGCGACATGCGCCTGTTTCCACAAAATAAAATCCTCCCGTTCTATCCTTCTTTTCTCCTGTTCTTCTGCCTCGCGGGCTCTTCTAGCTTCTCGCTCTTCTGCCTCGCGAGCTCTTTTCGCCTCGCGCTCTTCTGCTTCGCGAGGGTCTGCGCGTGCTTGCGCCCTTTCCTCTCTCTGCCTATCTGCCTCCTCTCTCTGCCTCTTTGCCTCCTCGTCATAGAGACGCATCGCCTCTTCTTTGCTTAACCCCAGCTTGAGCGCCAGTTCTAACGTTTTTGCCAAATCCATACTTTCTGCCGTCGAGAGTTCGGAAAGATCCGAGACAAAGCAAAAAGAAAAAAAAGGAAATGAATCCTGGCACAGGCTCGCCACTTACCTTTGTCACGGATCTCTCCGGAGAACACTCGGACCGAAAGAATGGACTAGGCGACGGGTGTACCCACTCAAACGCACATTTATTACACCCTACGTGGCACACACCCTAGCACACAAAACTAACAAAACTAACACAAAACACAGACTATAAATGCAGACGATCCCGGCACACTGCTACCAGCGTCTACTACTAGTGTTCTACTATTAGCGTTCGGCGTTCGTGCTCACGGTTGGTTCGGTGTGGCTGCGGCGTTGTATGGATCCAGTAGGCGGCGTCGAGGTGGCGTTCGCCGTGCTTGGGCTGGCGTCACTGGCGGCGTTCGACGCGCTCGGGATGGCGTCGCTGGCTGCGTCGTACAAGCTCCCGGTCCAAGCGCCCGTGGAGGTGATGCCGGTGTTGTTGGCGCTGGGGCACCACCCGGATGGGTGGCAACAGCGCTGGAGACACCCCTGGCCGTAGCAGGTGGTAGCGTCCTCTGTTGACTCCCCGGAACGGGCTCAGGCACGGCAGGAAGTCCACGATGCGATGTCGTAGAACGCGAGCTCACCGGAGCAGTAGCCGGCGTCGCTCTCTTCCAGCCAAAGTGTCCCTGACCCGTCGGAGCCTCCGCTTCTCTGCTGTCCCCCCCCCCCCGGGCCTCGCTCTCACTCGCCCTTTTATAGCCTCGGTGTTAGTCCACGTATGGCTTATCGTTGTCTTCTTCTCTTCTCCACCAATCATCTCTCTCCACCTCACCGAATGCTTCTCCACCAATCATCTTCCTTCACCTCACCGAATGCTTCTTCTTCCTCTTCTTTATTCTTCGGTTAATTCGCGTCGTCTTCTTCACACCTTTTTCCTTTAAAATTTAATTTAGGCTCCTTAATATATGGGACAGTCTCGCAGTAGGTTCGTCGCCATCCTTGGGTTTAACAGAAGCATTTCCACATTTTGAAATGGGCAGCATTAATGCCCAGATACACCACGTATCACTTACCTTACACGTAACAACTTGTCTTGTCCCCGCAGAAATCGGCCTTTGTAACCCGATATGTGCAGGTTTCGATCCCTATTTTTCTGTGGCAGAAGCGATTTTCTCACCATTGCCATTGCCATCACATGTCCTGCAGCACTCATGAATTTTTTTTGCATATAAAAACAAATGTGTTTGTTGTGACATTGCGCAGAAAGAAAGTCTATTCGGCAGCTGACTTGCTCATGAGTTTTGCTTGAACTCCGTTATAAAATTAGGAGCAGAACAGTTCATTTTTTTTAGAAAGTGTTAATTCTAGGGGGCTTAAATTTTGTGCCGAAGCACTTCCAATGCATTTTAATTCCGCCAGTAAAATGCAGTCTTTTTCTTCAACTGTATTAGCGCTTATTTTTTATCAATAATATGCATCAGTTCCACTTGCATAGTTTCACTTGCGTGTGTCGTGCCCTCTAGTTTATCCTCTACTTTACCCAGTACTCGAGCCTTCCCTCGCTATTAAATGAATCGGTGTCTCCAATGACTAATCCAACCACTGTGTAAAATTATGTGTAGGTGGCTATACTGATGTTTGTTCTTCAATAAAAGATGGAATGAATAGATACGCATGAGAAAATTGGTTTGAACCATTTAGGACACTTTGTACACAATTTAGTAAACTCAGAACTCATGCCAAGTTCTCAAAGTTTTCTATAGTTATAACTGATTTCTTCGTTTCAACCCAAGTTAGCACTCATCATACTCTAAATAGGGTGTTTTTTTATTATTGGAACAGACATTTCTCTGGCAGTACACTAGAGCATAGCAATAGCTGTAGTACGTATGTTTAAAAAATACATCGAGAAAAGTGGGGCACGTGCTCTCTTTCATATTTGATATCTGTTTTTGGTTTCCAACTTTGTGCTATCTGTCCACTATTGTAATGAATTGTATAGTCGTAGCCAAAGGTCTCCAGGCCAGATGACCTGTTTCTGACCAACTAAGTGCAGCACTCACCGTATGTTTAAAGTTCAAAGGTTCTTGAAAGGCTAGCGCCCTCACTGGACAGATTTCGTTTTGTGCGTCCTGGAGACTTCAGTCCAGTAATACTTTGGCCAAAACAATACCGCTGCATCCCAAATATTGTGCTGCGGGCCACATCAGCCTTCAATATCTTGCCTCTTTTTCTCTCTTATCTTATGCTTGTGCTTTTCTTACCATTTTCCTGCCTCCATTACTGCGGAACTCAACGCTCTTCGTGTCGCCATTGTGCACATCAATCAGCAGCGCCCTAAGCAGTGGTTTATTTTCACAGATTCCAAAGCTGCCCTCCAAGGCTTACAAGCCGCTCTTCGCCGTGGAGCCCATGAACAACGGGTCGCGGAAATCCGACAACTACATCACTGTGCCATAATAAAGGCCACGACATTATCCATTATCTACCAATGGCTACCAGGGCACAGCGGCATAGCAGGCAATCACCGCTCCGATGAGGTCGAGCGAACTGCTCAGCATGACGGCGATTTTGTGTCGATCCTCATTTCGTGATCAGACGCAGCGGGCAGGCTTCGCGCTCTTGCGTGGGACATCACGCTTGCCGCGTGAAATTCCGGCCAATTTTACAATTCCACTTAAAATCCATGGACCCAGATCTGAAGCTCCGGCTTCCATCGGCCTACGAATACTTGAAGAAACTTGGTTGTGTCGCCTATGGCTTGATGTAACTTTCACCAACAATTACTAGTTCTTAATCGGCATGGCTGAAAGCCCTGTATGCGCCATCTCTGGGTATGACGAGACTATATCCCACATTCTTTGTGAGTGCCCTACCTACAGCGCCGAATGGTAGTCGCTTTGCCGTGCGCTGGAGCGTCTAGATCCACGCCCACTGACAGAAATGAAGGTTCTCGGCCATTAGCCGCGGCGATCGTCGGTGGTGAAGGCCTCCAAGGTACTGCTCTGCTTCTTGCGAACTTCTGGCCTGCACGATAGGCAGTGACTTTAACGAACGCTGACTTTTCAGAGTGGCTTCAATTTTCTGCTACTCTCCTTTCTCTTTCTTTTTTATCCCCTCATCCCTTTCCCCCGTGTAGGGTAGCAAACCAATTATTCTTCCGGTTAACCTCCCTGCCTCTCCTCTCCTTTCTCCTCCTCCTCCTCCTCTTCATCCTCCTCAGTACTGCGTTGTCTGGGTGTATAAAATTCAGGAAGCGATTGAGAGTTGCAGATGCTTCCCTATTCCTCTTCTTAATGTCTCCAGGCCTTCAACGTTTGAAAATATATTAATTTTTTCTGAAAAGGGGTTTAATGACTCAAAGAACAAAACACTGAACGGCGACTTTCTGCCCGTCGACCGTCGTTCTGAAACCAGCTAACAGCGCGCGCTCAGCGATAGCACTGCAGCGTTGACACATCGTCGTTACAATTGCCTTAGAGGAGGAAAGGAGCCATCCTGGTGACCCAAGGTGCAGTACACATCATGGGGTCATGATAAGGCTTCGGGTTACTGACGTAACGGTTTCACGGCCATGATGGCGAAGGTCAGAGGAGTAGGGTGTCAATGGTTCGATGAATCAGTTCACAGGGGAAGCTTGAGACACAACACGGTAACGTGACGAGGAATTTGGACGACAGGCCAGGGGTCACAGTAGACATCCCTAGCCAATCAAGTGAGCTGGTAGGTAGCGTTCTATGAGATTGACCAGAATCTCGGCGCTCTTTCTATCGATTCTGAACATCGGATGTAAGAGAACGGGCTAGCTGGCAGCATTCCTCGGCATACTTGGAAATTTCAGCTGCAGGTGCGTAATCTGATGCATCAGGATGGTAGAGAAATATCTTGTCAAGCATACTTGGAGGCTCGTGTCCGTAAAGAAGAAAAAACGGAGAATATCCGGTTGTGAACCGGGCAGAGGTATTGTAGACGTACTTGACGGAGGGAAGTACGAGGTTCCAGTTAGAATGGTCGGGACTGGTGTACATAGTCAGCATGTCACCAAGTGTCCGGTTAAACCGCTCCGTGATGTCGTTGGTCTGAGAATGGTACGCTGTACTGGTTCTGTGAACAATGCGACATTTTTCCAGGAGCGCCTGAACAACCTCTAATATAAACTAGCGGTGCGATCGCTCAGAAGCCCACGAGGGGCGCCTTGGCGGAGAATGAAGAAAGCCACATCTCGAGCTGTAGCCCCGGGAAGAGCCGCTGTTTCAGCATAGCGCGTGAGATTATCTATTGGCGACTATATAACCCAACGGTGACCAGAAGGGGAAGAGGGCAGGGGCCAGTAAAGGTTGATGCCGATGCGTTCAAAGGGACGAGCAAGGCAAGGTAAGTTGTCAGTAAAAGACATGAGTGAATGTACTTGCGTGAACAGCTGTACCTTCCACGCCAGTAGTACAGGTGCCGAAATTGAGTGTACGCTTTCAAAGCGCCAGAATTAGCAGCCTGGGGGTCGGCATGGTCACGCGCGCTGACAACGGATTGGAGGTGGCGAGGAATGACGAGGAGCCATTTTCGGACTTCGGACATGTAATTTCGACACCAGAGGAGACTTTCGTGCACAGCGAAGTGGCGGGCTTGACGATGGGCGGCCGGACAGATGGTACACGAGAGATGTAATCCTTGGGTCCTTACGCTTTCAGAAACATGTTTGGTGGGCGCAACGAGGGAAGTACGAGGCCAGTGCTGGAGATGGTCGCTGTGTCGGAAAGAACCGCAGACCGGTAGAGGGCGTCAGAGTGCATGCGTCCGGAGCGGTAGACGACGCGAATGTAGTGCTCCTGAAGGTGCAAGGCCCAACGATCAGGGCTACTCGAGGGATCCTTCAACGACAACCAGCATAAAGCGTGATGATCGGTGACTACGTCGAATGGGGGACGGTAGAGGTAGGGTCGAAATTTGGTTATTCTTTAAAGATTGGCGAAACAGCCTTTTTCTCTGATGGAGTAATTCATCTCGGCCTGGGATAGCGGGCGGCTTGCTTAGGTGACAACATATTCGTGAAATCCAAGTTTTGGCTGGGCGAGCACAGCACCAGTGAATGCCTACGCTGCTAGCATCCTTGTGTATCTGTGTCGGGGCATCAGGGTCGTAATGGCGTAGAAGGGGGGGGGGGTGAAGTAAGGAGCCCACGTAAAGTAGCAAAAGCTTCATCGCTTTGAGAGCATGAGGAAAAAGAGCTCTAGCCTTGAAGTCGGATCAAAGCTGAAAAGATGGTATAAATATTTCGTATGAAGCGCTGAAAGTAGGAATAGAGGCCTATGAAACTCCACAGTTTTATGAGGGTGGACGTCTTCGGAATGTCGGCAACCGTGTGGAGCTTTGCGGGATCCTCAAGGATGCCAGCTTTGGATACAACTTCGCTGAGTATAGTCAGTTGGCGAGCTGCAGAGTTGCATTTCTTCAAACTTAGCTGCCGTCCTGCGCTGGTAGGTCAACACTTGGCGCAGGCAATTCAGATGTGTAGAGAAGTTGTCGGAGAACACAGAGATTTCGTCGAGGTAGCAAAGACACGTCTTCCAGCGCAAGCCACGCAAGACATTAACCATCATACGTTCGAATGTTGCGGGGCCATTGCAAAGACTAAAGGGCGTGACGTTAAATTAGCATTATGCGTCAGGCGTGACGAAAGCTGCTTTTTAGGGTCGCATTCGACCAGAGGGATTTGCTAATATTCAGAACGCAGGTCCAGTGCCGAAGAAAACTCAACACCTTTTAGGCAGTCCAGGGCGTCATCTATGCGTGGCAGAGGGTAGAGGTCTTTGTTGGATTTGTGCTCAGGCGGCGATAATCCACGCATAATCTGGTGGAAATATCTTTCGAACCAGCACGATCGCGGATGACCAAGAGCTGTTCAACGGCTTTACAATCTCGCGGTCTAGCTTGTCGTCCACTTGGTCGGTGACGACTCGACGCTCTCTTGTTGACGCGCGATGTGCGTACTGTCGCAGCGGTGGATTGGATCCAGTAACGATGGTATGGTGGACATCTGAAGAACGCCCGAGGGGAGCCTGGCACGCGACAAACGATGAACGAAATTGGTGCAACAGGTGGAACAGCTGGTCACGGTACATAGAACGGAGACCTTGATCGATCGCGCTATAGAGGATGTTAGGCGGCGGTCGGGGTGACAGGGGAACAAGAGCAAAAGAGTCCAGCGATGGAGCAAGCATAGTTTCCCGTTAGTCGACGACTTCCATGAGTTCAGCCGATTTGAGCGCCCAAGAAATTCACCATGAATCACTGTCACAAGAGATGGCAGGGGGTTGCTGACGAGCATTGCTGTCGTTTCGGAGGTCACCGCGAGGACAGCGAAGGGAAGCGGCATGTTTTTGCGGCGACGGAAAAACGCGAAGGGAGCAAAGAGTACGGGTATGGCGGCTTTGTCGCGTGGTAAGGCGCACGAGAGGAATAAAAAGCCGGAGAAGTGTGCAGGAAGCTAGGCATCATGAGAAAGGTGTACTTTGACCGGATACTCAGGAGACGGTGCGGCCGGGGAGGCATTGAGCAGGGGCAGAGAAGGTAACTTCGGCTCGGGGGCCATCGACGACGGCGGAGTGCTCCGACAGAAAGTCCCAGCCTAGAATTACGGCAGAAGATCAAGAGAATAGGATCAGGAATTGGATTATGTACCAGACGTCTTGAGTAATGACTCGTGATGTGCACGCTGCGAGCGGCTCGACCTGCTCGGCGGTAGCAGTGCGAAGAGAAACTCCAGAAAAAGACGCCATAGCCCTCTTCAGTCATCGGCAGAAGTTCGCGTTCATAATTGATATAGCAGCCCCGGTGTACACGAGAACTCACGTCGCGATACCTTCTACACAAACATCGATAACCTTTGTTAGTGATATCAGAGGCCTTTTAGAATTCGCAGGGGGCGGAGCTCTTGCCTCGGGAACTACGCTCAGTAGTTTCCCGCGGCGGAAGGGCTGGCGCGACTGCGCATGAGGGAGATAGAACGGTGCCGCGGAGATGGAGAGCGGCGAGAGGTGGCAGCCTGGCGCTCTGTGGAGAAGGCAGGTAGGGTGCCTGGATGCCCGCTCGCCTCCACTTTCAGGGTGGGGACACCCTTTTTACTACCCCGCGCGGCCGTTTCTCCCTTGTTTCCCCTCCCCCCCCACAACTGACAAGCTTTCATCCCTGCTGATGCTGTCGTCGAAAGAGGCAAAAAAGTAATCTATTGGTTATGGTTGCCCAGAAACACGCGATCTGCAGATCGCTTGCGGCCTGCCACGAACCGCGCGATGAAATCAGTTTGCTGTTGCGTTGTCCGGTGAAACTTTGCTCTTTCCGCTATAACCGATGGCTTGGGCGAAAGGTGCTCTCCTAACGCTTTCTGCAGTTTTAACAAATACTGACTAGCCGGCGTGTTCCGGGCGGTCAAACTCTTCAATCACTTGGACGTCCTCGGACCCACGATACTCAGGAAGGCATCTACTTTGTTCTCGTCTGGAATCTTATTCACTCGAAGGAATGCATTGATAATTTCTTCGCACGTTTCCCAATCCGACTGAGATTCATCGAAAGATTCCACTTGCCCAATCGTGACCATCCTGGATGTTTCCGAGTCGCTCCGTAGTTCTTTTACGCTTGGCTGAATATCCGTCTTAACGGCCTACATGGGAACGGTCATCGGCCTGCTTCAGGATCCCATCCTCGTCGCCAAAAAGTTGTGTCTTGGGAGCGGAACGACACTGTAGCCGAGGTGTACCAAGAACTAAGATTTAATGTCAGCCGGACGTCAGACCGCGCGTCCCGCTGGTCGACGACTGCCCGTACGAACCAGCTCGCCATACACTTATATCGAGATACAGACAGGCAAGGGGGCGGTGCCCACACACTGGAACGTGGCCATGAGTTCGCCGTTTGCTTATCGTGATACAAACACTACAGAAGCTCAGTCAGGAGCAGCCCAAAATTTGGGATCATTGTATCGCTACGCTCCTGTTCGCATACACAGAGGTTCCGCAGGCGAGTCTGGGGTTTTCTGCGCTTGAGTTGATATTTGGACGGCATGTGCGAGGACTGCTCGCAATCCTCACAGAGCTCTGGACTAGGGAAGAGCTTGGAGAAGATACGAAGACGACATATGGTTACGTTCTTGATCTAAGAGAACGTCTCGATCAAACTGTGAGGGCGGCACATCAAAATTTGCTGCGTGCCCAACAGTCTTAGAAAAGATACTATGACAGGAGCAGCAAGAAGCGGCAGTTAAGGGTTTGAGATCGTGCCCTCATTCTTTTGCCGAGTAGCCACAACAAAACTCCTGATGCAGTGGAAAGGTCGTGGTTTCTGGCAAAAAGAACGGCGAGGATT